>NC_089791.1:52870382-52957882 GCF_040412425.1 Macrobrachium rosenbergii | reverse complement strand
TCCCAACTTCTAGTTTACGAACTAATTTGCGGACGAAAGTTCTCGCTAGCGTTGACGGATGTTACTAGGCCGGTTGGTAGCAGGTAGCTCCTCTGCGGATGTTGCTAGACTCTCTCTCTCTCTCCCTTTGTTTTGATATGTTAGGCATGTCGAAATCTTTCCTCCACACAAAAAAAGTCCGCATTGTATGTTTATGAAAGGTGCCATTGTCACAAACTTATAAATTCGACACTGTCCTTTACAGCTTCAGGTTTCTAAGAATGACGCTAGTTGTAATTTGTGCATTCGTGTGGTGCATTTGTATAGTGCATTCGTATCGAACAACACAAATGCCATTAATTTGAAGAACAATATTCACACAGAAGTGAATGTTATATTAGGGATGTCGGTTGAAGTGTGCCTAGTATTCCCTTCTGAATTCTTGGAAAGCTCAATCTCTTTCAGAATGTTTCCACCGCATTACTGTGCCGTACAGTAGGCCCTGATGTGCAAACGTTTTGCTTTATACTTCTGAATTTCATATTCAGACTGTAGTCTTAGGGTCATAGGGTTATATTACTGTATTTACTGATATTCCCAAGGAAACCCATTAGTGCTTAAGCATCATTACTTGCTAGGAATCTGTTAAATATTTATATTGTTTTTGCAAAGGGAGGACATGGTTTATGCACGATCTAAGAGTAAATATTTTAATAATTTTTATGAAAAAATAAGAATAACAGTACTGCACGACTTAACATTCACTTAAATTTAAATACTTGAAATCATTTGAATAATTTTCATGTCAATGAATGTGTCATGGACAACTTTACTGATTAGCAGTTGGATGTTGTAAACCTATATACATACTCGTATACATGTATGGTTTAGGCGTCGGTGGAGTATTCATGCATTTCAGTGTTGTTGCTAAACTAAACTTTTCATCAAACTAACTCATTGTCAATTCCTCGGTGAAGTGTCTTGGGTAATTGCTGAGGCCTTGGACTACCGAGGATTGATAGACCTAAGTCCTGAACTTGTGCTTCACAGTAGCTCTTTAACACAGAGCCAAATTATTTTGTATAATAACTAGTTTCTATGAAGATACTTTGTGACTTTATCACTGTTTCCGGTATGTAGTCTTCGATTAGGCTATTGGCACGTGGATTTGGATGGGATAAGCATGTTTTCAGTTTGAGTTTTCGTCATTTGTTATGGTGAAATCGCTTTTTGTTTGGCAAACATATGACCAAGGTTACTATCAAGAATAAAACCTGTAGTCAAGACTTGGAATGAAGTTAAGTTAGTGTTTGGAACAGCTAATGTTTTGTTTTTGCATATTTCTACACATCCCATTAATTCTGCAGGACATTTTGATTACAGAATGTTAAGACATACTATGTATGAGAGAGTTTTTAATATCAGGTATCTTTAACGTTGAGAATGGTAATAACTACCATCTCTACAGAACTGATACATTCGTTCACTTTACATTAATTTATAAACTTTTCATTTTAATTTGTCATAGCATAGACCTTGAGTTCCCTCTTTTAAATAACTATATACTGTAATAATACTGCTGAACTTTATCTAGTGATGAGAAAGTGCCTTAGATCATAGGTAAAGAGTACGCCCAGGAACTTTTGAGATTGAATAGTAGGGTCAATTTAGCAGTGAATATACAGTACACTATTCGATGGAAACTTTTTCATCTAGATCATTTCACGGCCTTTGAAATTCTAATAATTTTTGGGGATATTTGTTATTTGGGGCCTGTTTTAGATAAAAACAATGCTAGCTACCCTTCCCAGTTAAGTGAATTACTGTAGTATAGAAAATCTGTGCAAGCGTTTGAAAAAGCACTAAAGTGTTTATTCATGATGCTGAGAGATTAAATCTGAAGTTTGATGGTGTAAGTTTGATCGTTTTTTTTGCAGGAAATCAAACACTTAAGTTGTAACAGAAAGCTTCAGGAAGATCGAATTCAGTGTATCCCTTGGAACAGAGGAGTTTGAAAAAGTAACGAACAGAAAAAAAGTGAAAATGTATTTCAGATTCACATGGGTGCGTCCATTCTGGAGGACTATTTTGGTAGTCCTAACTCCAATACTCTTTTCTCCGATTCCTCTGGCAATGAATCACGCGGTAAGTACACTAAAAAATAGTGGGCCTCTATTGAGGTAGTGCGACTCTTAACACAACTAATCTAAACTTTAGTTAACCAAATCTTGCACTAACAGCATGATCTAATTCGTTTTTATTTTTATTTATTATTATTATTTTTTTTTTTTGTCCAGCCAAACTGGTTCTAGAACTGGGGATTAAGCCAAGTAATCTTGCACTCACAGTATGGCCTAATACTCTTGTTCGCTGAGCTATACCTATTCTGTGAGGACTGGAGACTGGTCTGAGAGCTAAACCCTCTTTGTTTGCATGGGGACTGATCTTGAGTAAGATAACCTTCGACTTAATTATTCACCTATTTCAGAAGAAACGTAGTTGGTCAGACTTATACTGTACCGTACCCGTAGTCTATAGAGGTTACAGTGCCTAGACTTAAGTGATTGGTACAGTATCATGAAGTTGCATGAGTAGCTTTAAGTGTTACTACGACTAACCTAATGTAATGTTAGGTTAGTCGCTGTAACACTTAAAACAGATTCCAACTATGTTACACTGAATTTGAAACGACCTCTTCCAATTACCAAACTATTTGCCAAACAAGAAAGAATTGGAGGTAATCATTCCCAACAACATGACATCTATAAACCATAAATACACTTGGATGTATCTAGAGGCCAGTCACGGAAACCCGATAGATCACATAACGATTAACTGAGAGAAAAATAATTCTTGACTAATGTTACGAGCTATTAATTAAGGAGCAGTGTATGAACACCAGACTCGTCATTGCCGCGCTAAGGCAGAAATGCAAAGCACGAAATAACTAATAATATTCTTGAAGGTAAACAGAGAGAATTGCAACTGATTGTCAAAGTAATTTTCAGTTATAGGTACCTTATCAGAATGGAAGCAGACAATTAGGAATTCATATTTCAGTCTGCTGAAAACCAGTTAACAAGTACGGTATAGAGGGGTAACAGGACGGAATCCTTTTGTAACACCTCAGAATTGGGATACAGTGAAGGGATGCAGTAATGGAAAAGCAAAATGCAAAAGGTACATGCAGACTGATTTCAGGGAGAGGGAGAAAACTAGGTAAAATGTGCAAAAGAGTATTTTGGCAAATAGGCTGATGCTGATAGTGACAACAAGGCCATGTTGATACCTACTGCAACTTCAGTTACTTCAATAATTAATTTTTTTTTTGCAATGCTGGTAAACGAAAATTTGCAGGATCTTTTAAAACTAAGGTATTCTGCAACACTCAAGTTTTTATAAATTTCTCCTGTTATTTTTTCACCGGATATGGTCCTAGTTATTTAAATTGCTGTTTATGGGTAATAACTTGAGACTAACATTTTAAGTCGTCATTGCTTAGACGAAATGCCAAGTTGGGTAGATTTGGTTCTTTGGGGTAAGTGATACTTTTAGTGTTCCAGTTTCTACATCAATACTAAATTAGCTGTTACGTTTTCTGTTCTAAGAATGATCGTTATTAATGTTTTATAAATCAGAGGCGTTTGTTCCATTTCGTTATGTTTTGAGGTGAAGATTTTCAATAATAGTATTTTGCTGTTTGTAGACTGATTTTAAATTATATATATATATATATATATATATATATATATATATATATATATATATATATATATATATATATATATATATATATATATATATATATATTGTATTTATATTGTAGCAGTTTTTATATTAGTGTGTTAATTCCTTGACACATTATTAACGTGTAGGTACATTATATATATATATATATATATATATATATATATATATATATATATATATATATATATATATATATATATATATATATATATATATATATATAATATATAAAATAATTTTTCGTCAGCAGGCTTCTTGATGTTAATTTTTAAAATAGTTTTTGTCTTCTGAATTTGCTCAGATACTGAATTTTGGTGTTTCTGCTGTAGCCTAATTATTGGACTGAATTTGCGGTTAATATTTTTATTTAGTTATATTTAAAAGTTCAGTGCCAATATTGTACATTAATCCCAGGCTACTCTGTATTTTTTTTTAAGATTGTCTTTTATTTTTTTGTCTAGTGTCAGGCAGTGGTAGCTATATTTAAATTATTTTTGTCTAGTGTCAGGCAGTGGTAGCTATTTAACCTATTATTTTTTTGTCTAGTGTCAGGCAGTGGTAGCTATTTAACCTATTATTTTTTTGTCTAGTGTCAGGCAGTGGTAGCTATTTAACCTATTATTTTTTTGCCAGTGTACTGTTTAACCTATTATTTTTTTTTCTAGTGTCAGCAGTTAGCTATTTAACCTATTATTTTTTTGTCTAGTGTCAGGTGTGGTAGCTATTTAACCTATTATTTTTTTGTCTAGTGTCAGCAGTGCAGTTATTTAACCTATTATTTTTTTTGTCTAGTGCCAGGCTAGCTATTTAACCTATTATTTTTTTTTTTTTGTCTATTAGTTATTTAACCTATTATTTTTTGTCAGTGTCAGGTAGTTTATATAACCTATTATATAGGTTAAGTCCATAAGTGTAGAATGCTAATTAATAAATATTTAAAAATTGTATTTTCTTGCAACGTACAGTATTAAGTTGTTCGCTAAAACTGTTGTGAGAATGATCTTACAGTTAATTATTTTAACGCTGCTGTTCAAAAAGTTAAGTAAATGGAAGCTACAGATTGATTTCAGAAAATCTGCAGGCCTAAAAATGGTTTTAAACTTGAAAAATATTTGTATATTTCTAAATCTGAAAAATATTTGTATATTTTTAATGCTCTGTTCAAATGTTGAAATCCGGAAAATCTGTAGGCCTAGAAATGGTTTTTAACTGTAGAAATTTGAGTCAATGATTAGATGAAAAACTTCAGGTTGATTTTCGGAAAATCTGTAGGCCTAAGAAATGTTTTAAACTTAAAAAGTTTGAGTGGTTAGACGTAAAAGTTCAAGTTGATTTCCGGAAAGCCTGTAGGCCTCAAAATGACTTTTAACTTGAAAAGATTTGAATCTGTGATTAGACGTACAAGTCCAGGGTAATTATATACAAAGATGGTGCAAATATGACATTTGAATTTAAAATACGCCAGCTGGTTTTTGTAAAAGGTCAAGTTGGTGGCAGAACAGCTGGTAAACGCCTGCTCAATCTGAACGGGAAGATCCTTTTAAACTCAACTACGTAGATGACACTTGGGTTCTTCAAGCAATTTTGTTGATAATGCCAAGTTTCTTTTCTGTTTTTTGCATCTCTCACTAAATCAGATTTGTTTGGCAGTGTATTTGCTCTCTCTCTCTCTCTCTCTCTCTCTCTCTCTCTCTCTCTCTCTCTGCAATCAGTTTGAGAGTTCAATATATAACTAATTTGTGATTGGGAATGTATCTTTTTTTTCTTGTTCCCCTCCCGCGCCTCTCTCTCTCTCTCTCTCTCTCTCTCTCTCTCTCTCTCTCTCTCTCTCTCTCTCTTATAATCAATCTAAAAGTTCGATATCCAGCCAAATTGTGATTGGGAATGTATCATTATTCCTTGGTCATTCTCTCTCTCTCTCTCTCTCTCTCTCTCTCTCTCTCTCTCTCTCTCTCTCTCTTGATACTCGTTTTAGAGTTCGATATTCAACCAGTGTGATTGGAAATGTAATGTTTTCTCTCTCCCTCTCTCTCTCTCTCTCTACAATTTAGAGATCGATATCCAACCAATTTGTAGTGGGAATCTCTCTCTCTCTCTCTCTCTCTCTCTCTCTCTCTCTCTCTCTACAATTTAGAGATCGATATCCAACCAGTTTGTAGTGGGAATATCTCTCTCTCTCTCTCTCTCTCTCTCTCTCTCTCTCTCTCTCTCTCTCTCTCTCTTATAGTCAATCTAAAAGTTCGATATCCAGCCAAATTGTGATTGGGAATGTATCATTATTCCTTGGTCATTCTCATCTCTCTCTCTCTCTCTCTCTCTCTCTGCAATCAGTTTGAGAGTTCGATATTCAACCAGTGTGATTGGAAATGTATTGTTCTCTCTCTCTCTCTCTCTCTCTCTCTCTCTCTCTCTACAATTTAGAGATCGATCGATATCCAACCAATTTGTAGTGGGAATCTCTCTCTCTCTTTTTCTTGATACTCGGTTTAGAGTTCGATATTCAACCAGTGTGATTGGAAATGTAATGTTTTCTCTCCTCTCTTTCTCTCTCTCTCTCTCTCTCTCTCTCTCTCTCTCTCTCTCTTCTCTCTCTCTCTCTCTCTACAATTTAGAGATCGATATCCAACCAATTTGTAGTGGGATCTCTCTCTCTCTCTCTCTCTCTCTCTCTCTCTCTCTCTCTCTCTCTCTCTCTCTCTTTATACTCAGTTTAGTTCGTTATCCAACCACTTTATCATTGGGAATGTATAATTTTTTCTTGGTCTTGTTTAACATTGCACAAGACGCATTACGAAGCATAATGATTGTCTGAAGGCTACATAAACTTGTCAATTGTTGCTAAATTTTATCTTTTATACTTGTTTATTTACCTTCTTTATTTACTATATTTTTGTCAGCGTGACAATGCATATGAAGTTACTGTCATATTGAGGATAAAATCTCAAGAAAGCTGTTGGCACATTAAGTACACAGCTTCCTGGCCTTGTTGCCATGAACTCCATAGTATTTTTAGTATTCTCTGAAGTCCTTGTTTATTGTAGGAATATAAATATACTAAATACGCATTCCTCCTCGTTCAACTGTTCAACTAAGTGTTAGTTTGATCATGGTAGCATGATCAACTGCACTCTCATCTCGGCTTGGTTCTGTATACATTTTGTCCCTCGTAGAATTTCAGAACTTAATCCTGTGATTTTCGCCCCTCGTAGAATTTCAGATCTTAGTTCTACATGTCTCTTGGCCTTAGTAGAATTTCAGATTTTAATCCTATATGTCTTTTGTCCCATGTAAAATTTCAGATCTTTGCCCCTGTAGAATTTCAGCTCTTTATCTTAATCTGCTTGAAAGCAACACCTAACAGGAGTGTATTGCATAGATTATATAAGTACAGGCAAGTAGAGGCCAGTGGGAGTGGAAAACCAGGCTCTGTATCTTATGCAGACCAGAAGGAAACAATGACGAAAGATTCAAAGGGGAAAACATAGGGAGGAAGGTCCAAAACCATGTAGGCCTAAAGTGGAAAGGAATATGTGACCAGACTCTCAGCCAAGGAATAAGACTAAATTAGTATTTTATAACTGAGGCCTACTCCTGGCACTCTTGTAGGCCATCCGACTGGTCACGTGTTTGTCAGTTAGGCCTACTGTACAGTTTGTAGTTTTATTGAATGACGCATACTCTGTTTCTTCAGGGCTCGTCAAAGTTTCCACGCCGTTTTAGTCTTGTTCACAAGATTTCAGTTCTTGCTGTAGCGTCCTAATCTCTTAGCATTTGATAATATATAAAACTGTTTTTTTTTCCTGTAAGACTCCCCATCATTGTTGTATACTTCTTGTGTAAATGTCTGCAACGGATCTGAAGATTTCTGGTGTATAGTTCATTAGCTCGGGTGGTCGACATAGGCTTAAGAATAAGTAGATCGTAAGCGTTTGATATGAATTACGATCTAAGTTGGTTTCTAGATTACCCATGTATTGGAGATGGCTCAAGTAGGCTTGTGTTACTTCTGGCATGTTTTTCCTTCTAAAATTTGTGTGCAGAACGGAACAGCTACTGAGTTCCCTTTATGTGTCGTTTAGTACTTTTGTTCAACTACAATATTCTACTTCATATTTGCTAAACCCGTCTCCAGATTTTGTTGCCTTGTATGACTTAGAGAGAGAGAGAGAGAGAGAGAGAGAGAGAGAGAGAGAGAGAGAGAGAGAGAGAGAGAGACTTTCAGGACAATACTCGAAGCGGGAACTGCTGTATATAAATAGTCAAATTCGATCAGGCGTATAGGCTTTGACAGTATGAAATAAATGTATACTCTTTGCTCTTGGTTTTTTTCTTAATCTGCTGAATAAGTTAGAAGATTTACGTATAACTATACCTTTTCGTGGGGTATTAGGCAAAAAGCCACAAAGTGCAATAATATACTAAGATTATCTCTTTGGGATAAAACTGAACAAACTTTAAAGGAGACATTACAGAGTGAAGGCGGCGTGCAGCCTGCTGACGTCTTTTCAGAAAACAAAAATACACAAAGTGTGAGTAATTAGTTAACTACTAAAAAATCCTCGTTGCATTGTGCATATTCGACGTTTGTAAATTCCGTTAAGTAAATTCGATAACTGGTAGTCTTGCTAATTTACATAAAAAAGGCAAGATTTTTAAACACCTTTGTAACGGGGCAGAACCAGCCATTTTAAAACCACGCCGCCAAGGTGTGTAACACCAAACCAAACTCCGCCCCTTTCCTCCAGACTGGTCGGATACGGTCCCAGAAAGGCCTATACAGTACAACTTTCCGTCCCTCCTCTTGGCTTTGTTAGGGCTAAGGCCTACCTGTTTTGTGGAGTATTGTTTATCACTGCTACCAAGCTTACGGTCGGAGCCCCCTTGTTCACTGACTATATTTCATCTTGGATGTCTTTAGATAACCAATGTCAGTGAAAGCAGCCTTTTTATCCAACTAAAATGTTAAAAGATTAAATGTTAATCATAGAAATATATGTACGCGCGCATTGATTTTGTACTTATCTGTACTTTGCACATTTATTTTGTACTTGTAGGCCTACGTACTTGCACTGCTGAATTGCCAGCTCATAGAACATTTTTTCTCCTGTATGCGCGCGCAAGCATCATTCATCTTGTCCTTTTAATGCACTTTTTCTCTTCCAGTAGTGACTACAGAACAACATTTATCATAAATCTCCTCTTCTTCCTTCCCTACTCGGCAGAACCCTTGTTCAACGATTTTATTTCTCGCCAGCCTTAACAACAATCCATACGCAACATAGGCCTATGCTACTCAGAACTTATTAGTCTCAAATGCTTCGACTTTTTTTTGCACGTTACATTAAGTATCACAGTTAACTGAAAACATATTTCAGCTTCGTTTGCATCGCCTCGTTACCCGCTTTCGATTCTTAACCATACCTAGTTTGTGTTTATTTACTTCAGTCTCATCATACAAACATCCGTCAGGTTTGCATCCTCATAGTACTTTTATGAGTCAGCTTCTTCTTTTCTTTTATATGCTAACGTTCACTGCTTAATCCTCCTAGTTTCAGTTTACCCTCGTAATCTTACCTTTTGCTCATAAATGTTAAATTTTAACCTTTATTTCTTGATCTCGTCTTTCTCCGTCCTTATGAAACGTACGAATTAATGATAATTTTTAACCTCGAGCCCTGTATACGAGAAGGGTAGACTACAGCTCTTGGTGCAACAATTTTTTCATGAATAGAGTTGTTTGCACAGGATTTCATCCCTAATGCAGCAGTGGAACAAACTCTAGTGCAGTTTTTCTGTGCTTGTCAATATCGTCATCTCAAAATAAGCGGAAAATCCCCACTGGTCGAATTTAGGCATCGGGGGACCCTCGGAAATGCGAAAGTAAAACCTTGAGAGTTAGGCCTAATGCGATGACATAAGTGTCCCCTTAGTCATGGACGTTTTTGCAATACCCAAAAAGTCATTGGTGAAAGGCTTATGAATATTTTGGACGTATTTTAGATATCGAAGTGACACGTCTTGAATTTAAAATGAAAGTGAAAGGGAGACACTTTCAGTTTTCTTGTGGGCTTTGTTTCGCAATAAAGAGTAGGAGATAAACATTTGCATAAAGGGTAATGTGTATTGCTAATATAACACAAATCTTTGCCTTTTTCCTATTTGGGTTAAGATTTAAGTAATTCTTCGCATAGCAAGAGAACAAAAAACCCATTATAACCCCCATCAAGGCAAGCTCACGCAAAATTTCAGGAACAAAAACAAAAATTGTCTCGAGTTATGCAGAAAGTAGGACGAAGGCTTCGATGTCATAATAAGGGTTCACTGAACAAGACAAGGACTCCATTTCTATTAGCGGAAGAAGAAGAAGGGGAGGAGGTGGTCCTGGTGACGAATTAGAAAGGGCTTGTGTTGTCAGGGTGGTGTTAGGCCTAAGCAAGTGTGTCTCGGGACAAGTTGTCGCCGTATATCGTTTACTTTCACAAACGCACATCGCCTGTTTTTTTAAAGTAGGTCGGACCTCCAGACTAATGTCGTGTTTTTCGCGAAAGCGGTTCCATCCTGTTTTGCCTTAGTCCCAAAATTAAAGAAAAAAGTATTACTGTCTGTTAATAGTTAAAATATTCTAGATAATTTGATAGTGTTGTTTTTCTCAATATGAAATAAATGCTCTGAAGGAACTTTCGAAAATTTAAGCTTAGTACCAAGAAGTTAAAATATTCCAGATAATTTGATTTTGTTCTCCTCAAAGTAAAATCAAAAGGAAGATTCGTAAATTTAAGTCTAGTACAAAACTAGTAGCATTAGTACTATGGTATAAAACTATATAGTTTTCAAACATCAGAAACAGTTTAAATTAATGGAAATTATGAAACCATCGCTGAGAAACATTATAACGGAATTTGAACAATTTAACTTGAACGTACAGCCAATAAAGACATTAAATTAAACTAGTAATAATTAGACATTCAGAAATATATACTTTGAAATTTTTAGCTATTATTTTCTATATTAGTCACCATAGGACTTAAATAGTATAATTTTCTGCTTAGGCCTATAATGTCATCTGCCCAATGAAAGCCACAAATTATAGGGTAGATCGATTTGCGCTTAAATACATTTGTTTTCTTGGCAAACACCTCGCCTAATGTCTGCAATTCTGTCTATGAATTACTCTTCTTATCATTTCAGACTTCAGTATTACCTGTATTATGTGGTTTTAGTTAACTTGTTATTGCTTAAGACTAGTGTTCTCCACCACAGATTTAACAGAAGGTTCATGGATGTTGTCTAAATTCTTACTTGTTCATACTATATTAGAACTTAAGTTCTCTGGAACCAGTCTGTTTATGGCATAGGCCTATTAGCTCCCAGTAAGTCTTGATTGAATATAAATATTTAAAATTCCTGAAACACCCCCTCCCCCCTTTTTTGACGTAAAACTAATAATATTGGTAAAAAAAAATATAGACCTTATTGACAATGAAAATGTTAAGGTATTAAAAAATATTTGGAAGCATGCCGTTATTTTTGTTTGCCAGTTTTTTCCCTTTCCGCACTTCGGCTTGTCTCTCTTATGTACGATATTCGTTGGCAACGATTAGGTTGAGTCGTCTTAACGTAAACAGACACTATTCTAGTTTAACTTGAGTAAACAGCTTTTTTTTTTTTTTTTTTTCTTTGTATTTTCCACTTGCTTTCCTTCCATTCTGAGTACAACACTATTTTTTTCTTTTACTGTGTGTAGGCTTAGGACTAACGCCTCCAACATTGTATTCGAGATATAGCCTCGTGCCGTCACATTTTATAAGTATTATTTCGATCATTGTTCTATTTACTTTAGTTTCAGGTTCATGTAACGTCCTCTAGATCGCCACTATAGGAATTTGCATAGGTCAGCAACTATCTCATAGGCCTAATCAGTAGCATTCATTAACTGGACTCTCAAAAACTGTGGGCATCTTTTTCAGTTTCCTATCCCTGAATGACTACAGTATCATAGTAAAGTTAATCTAATAATCGCATCAAGAAAGTAACAGAAAAAAACAAGATTAATCATTAAATTATGAAGTGGAACTACAGTCTATAGAAGAAATCAAGTCACACATCTCTACTCATGTTCACGTTTGATGCATAAAGGCTTTTCTTTTCTTCAAAACCGTAGTTTAAGCAGTATATCTTGGTAGTGCATGGATCTACAGTTGTGTTATCCTAATACATTGTCAGTGCTACTTTGGTTCGTTATCTACACCTAGAGGATAGTACTAAACACGGCGTCTCAAGGAGCTTCCGCTATGTTTAGTACTAGCACCTCGAAGGTGAACGTGAAAACATGAACATAATAGCATATAAATAACAGAGAAAATTTAATTAAAATATTTAACAATTTTCTATTAATTATATTCTAGCGATAAACAGAGTAGATCACATGCCAAAGTAGATTCATGACGCGTAGATAACAAGCCAAAGTAGCACTACATTGTTTGTAGTTACACAGTATTATTAATCTGGCTGATGCTTCAATGCTGTAGAAGCAAAGAGTAATAATTTCAGCATGCGCACAATCCCATACCGCTTGACAGAAATCCCGTGGTCTGCTTTCGAGTGATTTAAAGTCTTGTCTATGTACACTAACATTTATACCTTATTTCATCCATTAAATTCTCTCTCTCTCTCTCTCTCTCTCTCTCTCTCTCTCTCTCTCTCTCTCTCTCTTATACTAGGATTCTGTGCTCAGCTGCAGTGGTCGAATCAGTGTTTATACGAAGTATTACAAATTAGTCTCATAAAATTTAAGATCTCTATAAAGGCCATCTATCAAGTTTAATGTTTTGGTTAGAGGTGGACTTTGGGTTTAAGGAATAACGGATAATTTAAGTTAGTATTATGTATGTGGAAGAAACATCTTTCTTTGCATGTGCAAAGGGATACAGTAGTTCGTTTTAATTTCTAATGAGGTTTAAGCATCATTGGCCTAAGCCACTCTTGTTGTGGTTGAATTAAACTGGCATCGAAGAGAACGAACTCAAACTCTTTGAACTCCCTGTAATTTTACTTATAACTATGCTACCTAATCGAAATATTCAAGAGACGTTTCATGTCATATTTTTATCTGTGTGTACGGGTCTTACTGTACCGCACGTAATCTAAACGGTAAACACATAAGCTAGGTATTGTATAGGCCTACTCAAAAGGAGGCCTGTGAAAGTGTGCAGATTTGGTGATATTATAGGCCTAAGAGTTGGTCTTTTATTTTTCTTATTTATCAGAGGACAAGTAAAAGTTCTACCTTCACTCGTGACTGCCCTTTTACATTTGGTCCATGAGATTGTCATTGTGATTCATAATCTAACAACGGTGACCTCCTTGCTTGGACGAATTTTGATACACCGGCGAGCCGTTGTCGCGCATACGAAGGTCTCCGCCCAAGCCGCCATTTTGTGTTCTGTTATCTGCCGGTAGAGGTAGGCCTTGATCCAGGTAGCTTTCGAAAGGAGCCACCCACCCACCTCTCTCTCTCTCTCCGTGGCGCCGTTGTAGCGCACTTTGCTCTCAAATCTTTGGGACCAGATGCATGGTGAAGGTACGTTCCCAAAATCTAGCGTGATGACAACAGAGGCCAAAGTGTACACCAAAAATCCTTGCATTAACTTGAAATGAATGGAACTTTAAAGTCAACTTTAGGTAAATTATTTTTTTTTACAATAAAGGCACTCAATAATCGGAGCACAGAATTGTTTTTGCGCCTCAACCAAGTAAAAATATATTAGTTTTTCCAGCCTGGTCAGGCTATTTTCGGCTTTCTGGTGTGTACTTTAAGCTTCCCCAGAACATTAATGCTGCATGCACTTTATAAGTAAATTATCAAGAAGTTTGATAATTGCACACTTATCCACTTCTTAATCTTAGACTTAGAATTCAAATGGGATCACTGTTGTCTCCAATTGAGTAACGTAACTAGCATGCCATAACCGATACGCTGTAGAACTTAGCATGATTTGATTGATTTATGGTTACTAAAACTGGCATTACAACATCTAGGTTATTGACGTCGTAGAATATAGCAATTTGCTCATTTAATTTAACTTTGTCATCCATTGTTCAATGTATTTTATCATTAACTTTCTTCTTTGTTCTTCAATAGGCAGCGAGATGCGGCTATGTCATATTAATAATGGCAGCTTACTGGATGACGGAGGCTCTACCGCTGGCGATAACGGCGCTGATTCCGGTCTTTGCTTTCCCGCTGCTGGGCATCCTGTCCACCGGGGAATGCTGCCTCGTCTACATGAAGGAGACCAACATGATGTTCCTCGGGGGCCTTACGGTGGCCATCGCAGTCGAGCACTGTAATCTGCATAAGAGAATCGCTTTGTTCGTCATTCTTCATGTTGGTGAGTGGCTCCCCTACAACTGAATCTGGTCGTATAGTGGCTGAAGGATTTAGACCTATAGCCGTAACTATAGACCTAAAGCTGAAACTATCCAATACTGGTAAACGGGTTTAGACCTATAGCAGAAACAAGGCCTTTATTGGCTAAAGGGGTTAGACCTATTGCCAAAACTAGTCTTATAACGGCTAAAGGGTTTAGACCTATAGCCAAAACTAGTCCTATACTGGCTAATGGGTGTAGACCTATAGCCGAAACTAGTTCTATACCGGGTAAAAGGTTTAGACCTTTAACCGGAACTAGTCTAATACTGGCTTAAGGGTTTAGACCTATAGCCGAAATTAGTCCTATACCCGCTACAGGATTTAGGCCTATAACCGAAACTGGTCCTATACTGGCTAATGGGTTTAGACCTATTAACATCTGAGCCTGCTAAGAGTGTGGATTTTGCCGAATATATCATGTATATAACCTCTTCTAAATACTACTTTTCCTGAGACTCTGCCAGTTGGTAGACAATATATTGCTTTATTGCAAGTTAAAGCTCAAAAATGTGTTTGGAGCCTTAAGACTAGTGTAAAGACAGCTGTACGTTAATATATATAAAGTGAGATTCGTGATACTGTAATGTAATATTTATTTCTGTAGGAATAAAACTACAGCTACCAGCACGTTTGTAAGCAGAAAGTTATTGTTGCTAATTACAAATATATACTTTCAAAGTATTGCTTTATGATGGTGGCCAACTTTGTACTTTTTTTTATCGACTTGATTCAGGTCTATTTTAATCGCAAACTCACCCTTCAGCTTTCAGGAGAAGTATAATAAATGAAATTCAGGTGTCATTAACTATTCCATTGCTGTTCAGGGCAAATGGCGATAATGTATTATCTCAAATTTTCGGAGCTCAAGTTCCGCCAACGAAGTCAGTGTGTGTGTGTGAGAGAGAGAGAGAGAGAGAGAGAGAGAGAGAGAGAGAGAGAGAGAGAGAGAGAGAGAGCTAGAGAGAGAGCTAGCTAGCTTACAAATTTAGCTATCTTACAATTGGCTTTTTTTCCTCGTCCCATTCCACCAAAAGTACTCTTTAGAACCCGCCAATTCGTTTGTCCTATTCACAAATGAATTTTGTTCTCGCCACCACTGGGTCAGAAAACATCGTTTTATAGGCTACTGTGATAAGGTAAAATGTGAAAAATAAATCAGTAAATAAATCTACTTTTAACTGAATCGATTCATCAAATACGTTAGAATATTTTTTTGGAATATTTCAAGTGTAAACTGTAATTAATAAAAATGCCCACAAGTCACTTCTGATCCAGCCAAGGTCTCAAGGTATCATGTTCGAAAATGGGTCTGTTGTTGGCGGCAGTTAAATCTTAAAAAAAAAAAAAAATAAAAAAAACTTATTCTTATGATTTAAGATCCTTTGACTTGCAGGTCAAAGTCCTCGCCGGCTGATGGCTGGATTCATGTTGACAACAATGTTTCTCTCGATGTGGATTTCCAACACTGCATCCACGGCTATGATGGTGCCCATCGTGGATGCCATCCTGGTGGAACTTTACGCTGTAAGTTTGCGGTCTAGACAAAACTAGGACTACGACTCATTACTAGTTTACGAAGATATTTTTACATTGGTGATTTATATCGCCCTTCGTTTTGGCATTCTTATCATACACATGGTAATTTACTGTTTGTATTGTCTTGTTTTGACAAGGCTCATAGTTTATGCGTAAATGCAATGCATGCAATGTATTTCAAGTTCATGTAAAATAGACCTATGAAGCATTTCTAACTTGCGCAGTTTATACGTGTAACGTGATTTATACTGATCTTATTTTGAAACTTGAATAATATGTATGGTAACAGTTTACGTTGATAATGTTCATGTGTTAACAAGGCTCAAAGTTTATACGTAAATGTAACTTAATCAGTATATTTACGGTCAATGTAAAGGCCTATGACACATTCCTACTTTACGAAAATTAATTATTTTTGTGTGTGGTTTATATTGGACTTCGTTTTGACATTTATATCATACATAAGGTAACAATTTACCTTTCATATTCTCCTTGTTTTAATAAGGCTCTAAGTTTATACGTAAACGCAATGTATGCAATGTATTTGCGGTCTGTATAAAAGTAGGCCTATGACTCATTCCTAGTTTGCGAAATTGTTTTTACGTATCTATTTATATAGGCCTTCGTTTTGTCATTATCTGTAAATGTCTTTACAATGCTCAGTTTATCTGTAAATGTTTTTGCAAGGTTCAGTTTATCTGTAAATGTTTTTGCAAGGTTCAGTTTATCTGTAAATGTTTTTACAAGGTTCAGGTTCATTTTATCTGTAAATTTTTTTTACAAGGCTCATGCAGTATTTATCTGTAAAGGCTTTTACACGGCTTAGTTTATCTGTAAATGTTTTTACAAGGTTCAGTTGATCTGCGAGTGTTTTACAAGGTTCAGTCTATATGTAAATGTTTTTACAGGGCTCACAGCGTATCTATAAATGTTAAAAGGATCAGTTTATCTGTAAATGTTTTTATAAGGCTCAGTTTACCTGTTAATGTTTTACAAGGCCTGTAGTATATCTGTAAATGTTTGAACAAGGCTCATCTTACCTGTAAATGTTTTAACAAGGCTCAGTTTGTCTATAAGTGTTTTTACAAGGCTCATAATTTGTGTAAATGATTTTACAAGGTCCAGTTTATAGGTATGCTATGTACAGACCAAAGAAAATGGACTCAAAAGTTAGACAGCACAAGTCGTTAAAAGTGCGTTTCCAGTGCAGCGACTCAACTAATGTAGCGGCACGATTACAGCTACCTTTTCGATTTTCACTACCACGACTTTGATTGTTCTAATAGTCTAATTCATCAGTCTCATTGTTGATGTCATATATATATATATATATATATATATATATATATATATATATATATATATATATATATATATATATATATATAATCAGTTAGACTGTTGATTATAGCAAATGACTTTATGCAGTCGTTGAAATGCTGCACTGGAAACGCATCTTTAACATTATAGTTTCACCCTATAGACTTTGGTTTCACCATCCTGTCACTTTCTTGTCCAGACCCGCAGCAAGAAGCAAGAGGAGAATGCCACTGCCATAGACATGAGTGTCACTTCTGGTCAGAACCAGTTGGAACTGAGCCCGGCTGGGGAGAATGGTGTCAGTGACGGTCACAAGTAAGTTTTCGAGGTTTCCAGTAAGAGGGTAGTCTGTAAGGGCTTTAATTTTAAGTTATTTTTTTTCTGTAAAGTTTATATTTGTTTTTTCAAGTACGGTATATATTTTTTATGCATTTTATTTCAATAGAGATGATAATAGTTGTTAAATAATATTTTTAACACAAGTAAGTTTTCGAGACTAAGAGGAAGAGCAGGGTGTAGTCTGTAAGGCTTAATTTTATTTTTATTCCAGTGAATTTTAAATTTCTTCTCAAAGTACGATATGTACAATAGGCCTATATTTCTATGCATTTTTTAATTGAAGAGATAATAATAAGCCCTTCATCTCAATACTTTCGACCGTAAATTATTTTTTTCAAGTGTGTTTTGACTTAAGCATCTACATTTTTTTTTCTAAGCCAGTAATGATGGTTCAGGTGACTTAAAGAGGTAAAACACACATTCTGTTCCAATTTTGTAGTACTAAATTTTTAATCAATGGAGAAAATTAAGCCGGCCAAGTCATTACAGCAGGCTTAGTTTCCTCTTAAGCTAAATAGAATAATACTGGTTGTTTGGATATCGTCTTTGTGTGTGTGTGTGTGTGTGTGTGTGAGTACGTGTGCGTGTGTGCGCATGCCTCTCATTTGTTTTTTGAATTTTTCTCTTAATTCACCACATTCCTAAATTTGTATCAGTAATGTTGATTAATTTTTTATGCTTAGTTCTCATTCTTAATTTCTAACTACAAAACATAAATTTATGCACATAATATATAGTCTACGGGTACCTAAACCTTTTTAACCATAACAGTATCGTAAAGAAATATATAAAGGTCAAAATAATGTACGCCTAAATAAAAAAATAAAAAAAGGAGTCAGTAACTTTTGACGGAGATAGGTATACCAGTTTGATCATAAATTCTTTCAGAGATTTGAAGTTTTTATCATTATCATAAGGTATAGGTACTTTATTATTATTATCAAAATTATTATTATTATTATTCCTGTAACATTTTGCAACAATATAGCGTTGCTGTGTTTAAAGCCGTTGGAATGTTTAAAATGAATTGCACATGACGCTTCTAGTTGGGAAAACTCGCAGAATAATTTGCCCCCATTTCTAAAAAAAAAAAAAAAATGAGCGTAACCACATCTGAGGACTGTTTACATACAAACCAAGTCTTTGAAAACTGGTCTTCCCTTTCTAAACCACCTCGAAGCAAAAAAGAGAGGGCGGAGGCAGGAGGAGGAGGAGGAACTACAACAGAAGTGGTAACGACGAAGTCGACGAGTCTAACAGCTACGCCTCCTGACGAGGAATGCCGAGCTTTGAGAGATATGTGCTTCCTTGCTACTGCGTACGCGGCCAATATCGGCGGAACCGGTTCCTTGACGGGAACCGGGCCTAACCTGGTCGTCAAAGGTGTACTTGCAAGGTCAAATATACAAATCTTTTTTTTTAACCTTCATGCATGCTTTGTCATGGTTTAAAAGGTCCTGCAAGGTTAGTGCAACACTTGAACTAGCACATGGCGTTTGGGAAAGGGTTTTACCCCTTAGCCTGAAATGTTGGTCTTTTTCTTCGTTTCCAGATAACACTTATTGCATGATTTTACACGATGGGGATATAACTCTTCTTCTTTGCTCTCTTTTGTATATATAAAAACTGCTTAAATAATTATGAAATTGCAACACAGAAACAAAGGTTAGCCAAGTTACAGACTGCGAAAATTAGGAGGTACTCTTACTCAGACTAAATTACCAAGAACAGAAAACTACCAGAAAAATTAAATGGCCGGGGTAGTTCAGTATTAAAATTTTTGTCGAAATGCCTCGGTAACTCTACAGAGTTTGTCAGCGCAAGTTATGCTGCCATCGAACGTATCTTGAATAGATCATAATGGAGAGTTTAAAGAAAGTATATCCTTGGGCAAATCATGCTAGATTAATAGAGGTAATTACAATTATGGTTTTAAAAGGATAGTAATTTTATATTTCTCCGTGGAGCAAGATGACCAGGGCTGTGTATTGGATCTTGTAGATATATCCTTTGCGTTCAAATTTATACGAATAATCAACCGTTGGTCGCTAATTTTCTTTAAAAATTTGCTTCCTAAATCTGGGAAGTTCTAGTAGTGTCCGGTTTTCCTGAAAGAAAATTTTAATCGGTGAAATTTCTGAATGGTTAAATCCGAAGAAAATGTATTCAAAGCTCTCTTATGTACAAAATACATCCTCATTTTTAAATAGTGTAAATTCTTAAAGGTCTCTTGAGGTTAAAATGGTTTGTTTTGTCATTAAGTTGTGTTTTGTATGTTTCGATACTTGGTGTTATGGATGGCACTTTATACTCTCAATTGATGCAGACCAATGTGAACTCTTGAGTGTGGAAGTTTGTAGGATAACTTCACACAATACTCAAGAGGTGAATGAATGAGGGTTATGCCCATAGTAAAAAGGTCTTCACCCATGGGCGCCCGCACGTAGGTGCAATGGGAGCACTTGCCAAACGGCCCTCCTCCTGAAATCTTGGAAAAATTTATTATATATATATATATATATATATATATATATATATATATATATATATATATATATATATATATATATATATATATATATGCAGTGGAATTGCTTTATTCATTAAAAGAAATTCAGGCACTGATACTGTTTTTGGAATTAGCCTGCTAGTTCAAAGGGTCAAACGTGTTTGTCTGCTTGATACCTGAAACTATCCACATATGTATTAAGATTTGGGCCCCCTTGGAAAATATGCTGCTGTCGTCCATGGTTCACTCCGTACATAATGCACTTACACTAACCATACTTACTGCAAGTAAATAGTTGCTTGAACATTGAATAGACATACCTATTGATTTACAATAATTTACTTAAGTGTTTACTATTAATTAACTTGAAAATTTTCATCTCCAGATTAACAAGGACCTACTTGAATACGGCGTCATACAAGGTTTAAGTAGACACCCTGCGTCTTTTGTAACTTAACTACTATGACTGTTTTTCCCCACCAACGCAATAGATACTAACAATCACGGGGTAGAGAAAGAGGATTATTAACTTAAAACTTTTCCTCTTCAGATTAACACAGGGTCTACTTGAATGCGGCGCCATACAAGGTTATAGTAGGACACTTCTTCGTGTTCTGTAACTTAGGCCTAACTGCTATGACTGTTTTTCCCCACCAGCGCGATAGACACTAACAATCACGAGGTAGAGAAAGAGGACAAAATAACTGACGAGGAAATTGACGCAGCTAATGCAGAGGTATTTAGACAAAGACACATCATGCGACGCGCTCTCCTCCTGGGCGTCGCTTACTCTGCTAATGTGGGAGGAACTGGGGTTGTTACTGGTACCTCTCCCAACCTGGTCCTTATGGCTGTGCTTCAGGAGTAAGTCTCTCTTGTTAGGATCTTCCAGTGTATGAAGAGACCCTTGGTATATTTAATCTCATTAGGATTGTAAAGCTTTAATCTTAGAATGTACATTAACAACTGGTGGATCTTGTAAATGTACTAAAACTTAGGTTCCTTTTAGGTGGAAAGAATTATCCATTGCAGTGCTGAGTTTCACTAGTTATAATTTCTATCAAGCAGCAGTTTGATGAAAGTTGTCATCAGTTGTTAGGCAAATTTAGTGGGATCAAGTTAACGTAATAAAATTGAATATTTGGAGAAAAATCCTTTGGTTTGGAGCACATGACATAAAGCTACATATATTTTATATAGTATAATTGATTATTACAAAAAACTAAGATTCTACTAGGCAAGAGGATTAAAAGCATAGTTTGTTTAAACCATCACAGTTTGCTAAGGTAAACTGAAAGTGTACTAGTCAGGTAGAAAATACCTACTTAAGTAGTCTACTGTAATTATCTATTTCCTTAATTCTCCAAGGTTTCAGGAAGTTTCCTTCCTTTGGAGTTTGGTCCACTTTTTATTCCTCCTAATTCCTGTGAAGGCTGATTCTTGACGTAGGCACTTGCATAGCGTTACAGTAGTCAGTAAAAGGGGAACAAAGTGTAACTAAAGCTGATGCCAATTTCCCTCGTAGGGACATATGTTTTGGACTACCTAAGTTTTAGATCAGGTAGCTGAGACAACTTAAAGTAACAATTGTCATCCTCTCTTAAGGCAGCTATCCACACTGTTGTGAGGTAGAATTCTTACTGGCATTATTTCACCCGCAAGTGGCAGTTGACCAAGTAGGCTATGTCGTCTTCAAATTCATGGTTTTAGAACTTGGTGGCAAGGGTGGCGGTAAGTTTTCATGGACCATTCAGTTTTCTTTTTCTCTAGTTTTGCTTAGTTTCATCAGTTTTAGGTCTAATATAGATGACAATACTGGATATTTTTTCCATTTAAAATGGTTTTTAGCTGGAATCATCACATACACACATGTGTAAGTTATCTAAAATACTAAAATAACTGAAGGACTTTTTATTGACTAATTTCTGAAATACTAAAATAACTGAGGGACATTTATTTTCTGACTAAAAGAAGTATGCCCACATGATTTTGTAATGAGAAAACTGGGAGGCATGTAGTTTTTTTTTTTTTTTTTTTTTTTTACCCAGCCTGTTATAGGAGGTGAATAATGCTGAGGTGGAGAACCATTTTCAAACTAGTATGAAGTGTTTCACTGTGGTTCTAGAGCCAACTGTGCAGACCTATTTGCAGTTGCATTCAGTATTAAGAATTTGCCCGAAAAATTATACTAGAAATTTCAATTATCTAGGAAAGCCATATATGTTCTGGAAGTGCTAGAGGGTGGGCACGTATTTTTCAAATCGTTAGTCAAATTTTCTTTTAATGTGGTACAGCTATGCTCTTAAGTGATGCGACATGATTTACATAGGATTTCGTTAAAAATTCACGAACTGACAATGGCATGCTCCATATTTATCTATTATTTCAATGCGAAAACACGATTATTACAATAAGGCCATAATATGTTTCATAAGAGTGAAATCTGTCATATATTTCAGAACTGTAAGAAAATATCACGTGTAGCCAAATTTCTTAAAAAACAGTTACGAAACATTTAATTCCGTTTACTCATCGCTGATACATTTGACAAAAAAGTCATCCTCAAACCTCAGTTCAAATGTTAAATGAAAAAAACGAAAAAAATGTCATAATATTAACATTGCTTCCATTGCAACCATAAAAATTCGAAATAGTTCTATTTATTGGTTTTTACGCCTCAACGCTGAAAAAAAATGTAAGTGAATACAAAAGTAGAATGCATCCACGGATATCAACTATTGGGGTGGCAGCGCAAACACCAGAAACATAAGCGTACGATGAGTAGCGACAATGAAATGATCTTGAAACCATTTATTTTATATTTGTTTTTGGAATATTTGGATTTTCGTAAGAAAAATTATTTTATTTCTTAACCACTTCAAAACTTATGGCTTACTAGCAAATATTCGCCTATTCAATTATTCTTTTGTTAAGGCCAAGATTTTGTTCCTAGGCTCAGGTGTGTTAGATTTCTTTACTTACTATAAATACATTACACTTAGCATTCACATCTCCATATTAACAATTTATGGCCAGAAAGCATGTGAAGTTATCTAAACATTCTTTCACTGCAGGTTACCTTATGAATGAATAAATTATCCACCAAGAGTGAGCAGAAAGACTTTTAAGTATATTTTACAGTTAAAACACAAGTGTTCCATAGGCCTCCATATTAATACAAATAGATATTTCGATTAACAGCCATCTTCTCCATATAATTAAAATCATCATCATCATTTATTCTACAAATAAAGTCTTTAGTAACAGATAACATCTCAGAAGGCTTAGATTAATTTTGTAAGCCTATAAATCATTTTGCAACAAAAGGCAGCTTGGACACAGCCTAAAAACTTCAGCAGTCAAAGAAAACTTGTTGTAATTCATATTCCTATTCTGAAAATCTTATGATTGGTGAGCTGATTAAGTCTACCGTTACAATGCTGCAGAGGTAGTTACGTTGACCAGCCCGAGGAGCATGTCAAGCGCGCTGTCATTGGCGGCACCGCTAACCTCACCACACCCTGCTTTGAGCTAAGCAGTAAAAAAAAAAGTTCAAATCAGACAGGGTACGAATTATACCAATCCATAAAAGGAATCATATTTATATAACCATAGGGAAAATAGTGCTAGCTGTGAATTCGCAAACTTGTCGATATGTATGACATTGGAAATGACTGTAATACAAATGAATCTTTTCCATATATATATATATATATATATATATATATGAAAGATTTTGGGGTTACCTTGTCTTAAAAGTTGAATGGTTGTCATTTATTTCCATCCATCCTTTCTAATCTGGTGATGAATGATCCCTAAGTCTCTGCTCTTGGGCCATAGCCTTCAATTTCATACATCCATCTGTCTATTCATCTTTACCCATCATATGAAGCACTTGAGGACAAGCATGGCAAGTAACTAGTTTGGGTTGTCACGTGTATAACAGGACACTGACTTTGTGTGTAAATTGATACTGCACATCGTTCACTGGTAAGGCTCACTGTACAAGATTTATCAGCTTGTTTTGGTTAATTTGAAACTTGATTGGACCTTTTATTTAAGGGGCAAAATTAAAAGGGACAAATGAAACTGCTACAGTTGATATGATTTAGAAAGGTGGTGGCATTCGCTTGTGACTTGTCCAGAGCACCTGGGTAGGTCAGCTTAAACCTTTCTGCTGTTATCTTGTCCAAGCTAGCTTTGATTTCAGTTGTGAAAAGACCAGGTACTTTCTTGGTGGTTGCCCTGAGATCAATGAGAATTAATTTCCTGTGATTGTTCAAACAAACTATACTTTGCATGTTAGTCATTAGTAATCAGTAGATAAAACTGCACTGGACAAGACTGCTGGTTGTTTTAATGGAGTCTTGCTTTTAATTTGCTTGTGCACTAATGTGAAAATTTTTCTCTAAGCATAATGATTATAATTTTGTTACCTACTTGATATTTCATTTGATGCTTATAGTATTTTCTTAAAAACTGGATATTTTGATGGAATAACTTTACAATGTGTAACAGTATTTTTTTTTTAGAAACCATTTAACAGTTATTTGCAATACAGTTTGGAATATTAGATTTAAGTCTCAAGGGGGTAAATGATGAAACTCCATAAATCTGTAATGTTTAAAAGATAAATGGTAAACTCCATAAATGTGTAATATGAATCTGAACTTTTTTTGTACTTGACAGCTCTTTCAGTGAGCCAACAGGACTGAACTTTGCCACCTGGATGGCTTTCAATGTCCCTGGTATGATTCTCTGTGTCATCCTGGCTTGGATATGGCTGCAGGTCCTTTTCATGGGTCTTTTCAGGTAACTATACAATAATGTGGTGAATAGACTACGGCAGAAATTTTCTTTACTTTCTTTAAAGCCTTTTTTATACAGGATAAACTTGCAATGATTAATAATAAAAGAGAATCTTAAGACCAACAAGAAGTTGCTCTGGATGAGGAAATTTTTGTTCTTGCAGTTAGGCAAGAAAATACAGAGTTCCCATTTCAAAAACTTAAATGTAAACTTTCTCCTACACGGAATGCTGGATTCGCTTATGTAGCTGTATTTTGTTTTATATCCTTTTCTAAATACTGAATACCATTGTAAGTTTTTTTTTTTTTTCTTGCTAGGGGCCTCAGGGCCATGTAAACCGATTTTTAATATTAATCAGCTTAGTTTCTGGTAGGTTTGAAATTTACCTGCAGTTGAAAACGTAACTTGCTACACTTGTGCCAAGAAATCCATATTAGCATTGGAAGGTGGTGGGGAGAAATTTCTTACCTATCATGATGGTCTGATGTAGAAAAATATAGCATTTACAATAAGATGTTCCTTGCATGGTGAACTGTGGTTAGTGCTAAGGGTTTGAGAGTCTCCCCTGGGTTCCCACCTGCATTGCTCTATGGCTTTAATTTTTATTAAAATCAGCTTTTAATTTTATTTGAAAAATAGTTCAATAGAATCCCTTCAGGACATTCACATTAGTCTAAAAAAGGCACAGTGTTTTTAAAATCTACTAGAATTGTTGTGAAGCTAGGAAAGGTGGTTTGTTGCATAGTATATTTGGCAATCCAAGATACTGCAGAAGTGAAGGCTTATTGTCACTGACGCTGGGCTGGACTTTGCAATATAAATATTGTATCCCTGTTTCCTTTTTAAACAACCATTCTAATAGTTGCCATATTGTTTGCCCATGCACTAATTATTGAGATTACAGTAATATAAACTTTTAGTTTTAATTATGTACTCTATCACAGATAAGTTGGGATTTTAACATTTTTCACTGTTTAGTACAGCATTGTGGATATGTACACAGATACTGTAATATAGTAAGTGGTCATACAGTACATACATGTACATGGTGCTCCTTGCACTTCAGTACTGTAACCATAAAAAATTTAAATTTTAGAAAGCAGAGCCCCATCCAGCAATCAACACCGGAGCGTACAGCTGCAGTTAGGAGACTGATTCGCCAAAAATACAAGGAACTTGGACCAATGACCCATCACGAAGCCACAGTCCTCACACTTTTCATAATATTAGTTTTGCTGTGGCTCTTCAGAGCACCAGAATTTGTCCCCGGTTGGTCTGCGTGGTTCAAAGATGCATTTGAAGGAGTGTAAGTACCCAAGACCATTCATGGCATTGCTGTTTCTGGGAAGTACAAGTGAATGTCCAAAAAATTAATTAAAGTAGCACAGTAGTAGTAATAAAAAATTTGAGCTGTGATAAACTTCAACCTTCCTGATTATGTCCAACTAGCATTTAATTGTACAGATATTTTGTGAGTTGCTGTATTGACTATTATGATTAATGGGTACTCATAAAAAGCATGAATATTCTCTGCTCTGTACTATGGCCTGCCTTTCCAAATTCCCATCAGGTCTAGGTCTCCATCTATTCCTTTTCTCCTCGGTTTCCTGAGTGTTCCCATGGGTCTTCATCCTACTATTTCCAAAGCTGTTTTTCTTACCAACTGTTCCTCATCCATTTCCATCACATGTTCAAATCATCTCAATTTTGGGCATTTTTTTTTTTTTTATGTTGATCATCCACCCTCCAATCGTCAAACATACCAAATTGCAGCCCTCTAGCCCCAGTAGTTTTTATTTTACTTAAGGTTAAAGTTAGCCATAATTGTGGCTCTGTCAATGATATAGGATAAGTCTAGGGTTGTGAAAAAAAATTTGTTTTTTCAGGAAAAAACAAGGTTTTTTCATGTTTTTCCTTTTCTTCAGTTTTTTCCTTGCATCCAATTTCCCCATTATTGAAGACCTTAGATATAATAGACCTTTGATATTATTTAAGACTCACACCTTCCTTCTAAGTTAGAGGAATTAGAGGAATCATTGAAATAAGGATATTTTTTTTGCTATCTATTTGTCTGATTTTTCCTCTTCTTTTGTTGCTGTATATATATCGAGGTAGAGCAATTTTCTTTTGTTGGATTGGCTAAGTATAGCCCGAGCGGTTGTGGTAAACTGCAACCAACCCTAACCAAAACATCACATGGACAATAATTATTGCATTCTTTTATTGTCAATCTCAGGGAAAACATTTTGCTACCTACCATCGGCTACTGTAGCTTACTGGTGGCCTACCGTAGGTTGTAGCCTATGATTTATTAGCTTTCACCAAAGGAAAACCTTGTACGACTACCAAAAATTTGGCATGCTGTAGCCATGCACATATAGGCTAGGTCTTTTTTTCACTTACCAGGAAAAAACTTCATTATAATATTTATCGACATTAGTAATCAAAAAAAAAAAAAAAAAAAGACTGTAAAGTTTAAAAGCAATTGTCACTGTCAAGTAAACACTGATCACTGTCCCTATTTTTTTTTGTTGTATAATATGTCTAGTCTTTATTTTCACATGTAGTATGCCATATATATTCATCTATCACAAAATCAAACCATATATAACAAACAAGGCATGTTTTCAGACAATGAGTAACGCCCACATTCTTAGTAAATGTACACGAATATCACTAGGATTGTGATATCTTTGACCATATATATCACCTCTTATAATGAGTACAGTCACCTTTCACCCTTTCACCCACGCTCTAAGCACAACTGCCCACATTTACTTTGGTTCTGGAATAGAGCTTATTAATACAAGTATGCTACAAGTTTCAGTTGAACATGTTTGATACTGAACACGTGTTGTACCATGCATACTCTTCAGGAACTGCTGCCAATCATTCAGTTTTCATACCTCTGAATCTGATACATGTATGATACAAGTTTCAATTGAACATGTTTGATACTGAACACGTATATGCCGTGTCATACATACTTTTACGGAACTCTTCCTGTTCAAATGCATTTAAATTGAAGTAATTGACCCCAGTACTTCATGGTTTCAAGATATGATTGAAAAATAACAGTAAAACTTGTTTGATAATTGAAAATTTCAATGTTCAAATGTGAAACATTGAAATTCTAATGATATAAATGTAGTTATGTACCCAAAACACTCATAATCTCAAGTGGGTGATAGTTGAGATACCACTAGTTTTCCTTACTTTCCCCGAGTTTTTATTTTTCACGCTGTAATAGACTTTTCTTTTCAGTGTTAAATTGCCTTGTTACCCAAGCTCTGGCATAATATAAGTACAGTTAGAAATTTTTTATAGTTTAGGAAGCAATAGAATGTGAATAAATGTTTAAAAAATAAAACAAAATTTTTGGCCTGTTTTTTTTCACGAAATTATTTCCCAGAAAAACAAGTTTTCTTTTTTTTGCGGGGGGTTACAACCCTAGATAGACCGCCACTGAGCCATGGTTTTAAGTTTCATGGGTTGTGGCTCATACAGTATTATACCGAGACCAACGAAAGATAGATCTATTTTCGGTGGCCTTGATTCAGGACCTTGATCATAAGTTGTAGCGGCTGTACAAAAAAGTCAATTGCACCGAAGAAACTTCGGTGCATTTTTTACCCGTTAAATTTGTAGTGAAGTCTATTTATCAAAGTACAATACTTTAATCTGACTTGCCACCTTTTTATATTTCCAGTGAGGTTGATGATGCTACTCCAGCTATGTTAATTGTTACTCTTCTGTTCATATTACCAGCAAGATTAAATTTCTGGTGCTTCAGAAATCCTAAAGGTAAAGTATACACTGTACTTAAGAAATACTAGGCCTTTGACCCCTATCATGAAAGTAATTTTCATACTTTTTAGAATGTTGCATAGTGATTTAGGGGAGATTTTTATTGCAGTAATAGCCGTAAATTGGCTGTCCATGGTAGTAAAACTTCATAGTTAAGATGTGCTTAGTTAAGAGTTAATGTAAACATTTAAAGTTTTGATTTATAGTCGTACTCTTACTTCATCCTAATGAATACGATGTTCTTTGGATGCTTGAATTCCAGGTCAATGGCCCCTGTGGGATTGTTCCATATGAATAGGGTTCATCTTTTCAATAATATATTAATAATAATGATAAAATCTCTCACAGCAGTATAAATTACAGATCCTGAGCCCCCTCAACCATCTCCAGCCTGTATGAACTGGCAGGTTGTCCATGAGAAAATCCCCTGGGGCGTTGTGCTCTTGCTTGGTGGTGGATTTGCAATGGCTGAAGGCGCCAACAAATCAGGGCTGTCCGCATGGCTTGGAGATCAACTTGTGGCTTTCGACGTGATGCCCAAGGAGGCTATAGTATTTGTTGTGTCTCTGATGACAGCTATGTTGACTGAAGTAGCCTCTAACACTGCCACAGCCTCCATTCTGCTGCCAGTACTTAAAGAAATGGTGAGAACAATGTTTTGAATATTTCGAGGGTGGAAATAAATGTTTAAAAAAACTGAAGTGTCGCAAGGCTCTGTAAAGCGTGTTTTATGGTTTGGTCATTCAAGATATCCATATTGTAGAACACTGTCATTTTGTACACAAAAGCTGTAACCAGTTATTTTGTTAATGAAATGCTTGGTGACACTGGAGATCTTGCAAGGCAGAAACAATTCCACTTTAGATACCCCAAAGATTAGATGAGGAAGACAACACAATATTTTATCTTCAGTAGTTGCTGTTAATTTTTGGACTAACGATGCTTTATTGGGAAATGTTTTCAGTGTATTTTTTTTTCAGTATTGACTCTTTCAGCTTTTCTTTTTAGTATCCTAAATATAAAGTAGTTTCAACAAAAGTCATTTCTTTGTAACTACTTATATAATACAAACTCACATAAGGTTCTTTGTACATAACTATAATTCAAACTTGGTTGCAAATTGGTACATTCATGTACATACAAGCCTAAAATAATACTGTATTACAAAACCTTTTGCTTCTTCAAGTTTCATTGCTTACATACTAATCTTAACGATTGTCTCCAATTGGAATGGGGATGAACACTTGCAAATTTCCTTTAACCACTGGGCAAATCACAAGAACAACTTTCATGCACAGATTAACCAAATGTGACTCCACAAGCAGTCAAAACTTCTAGATAGTAATTAAGGGCATGCTTCTGTTCAGTCTCTCTTCAGATAAAGATCAACTTGGTCATATTTTGTGGTAAAATTTGTCCTTGGTTAGGATAGGCTCAGTTGGATTGATTTGTATGTCCCATATTATTCTAATACTGTGATAAGCATCTTTCATTTTAAAATATCCTTATTTGATGACAGTCTTAATGCTACAATTCACAATCCATTGATAAAAAATCAGAAAATTAAGGTTTGTTTCCCAAAAGTAATCTTGTATTTCAGACTCTAAATGTAAATGCAAGTTCACACTTTTGAAATTTTGCTGAAAGTAATCTTGTATTCCAGGCTCTAAACATAAGCGTAAATCCACTGTACCTAATGTTGCCAGCAGCTGTATGTTGCTCCTATGCCTTCATGTTGCCAGTTGCAACACCACCAAATGCAATTGTGTTCAGTGCTGCCAATATGAAGAGTGCAGACATGGTAAGTTATTTTTAATTTGCAAGAAAAACATTTGGCCTGACAATATTAACATGAACGTTTTAAATTTGAATTAATTTCAATAAATGTATAATTGTTTGCAGATAGAGAATAGCATTTATAACTGACTTATCTTCATATAACCAAAGGTTTGTTATATCTTAATAATAATGCATTTCATTCTTTACAGATGAAAGCTGGGTTCATAATGAACATTATATGTGTTGTAGTGATAACTGTGATGATAAACACCTTAGGTGTAGCATTGTTTGATCTACAACATATGCCTCCTTGGGCAAATTCAACTATTAATGCTTTAAACTGAAGATATCGATTAACAGCAGGTTAGCCTCGAGTCTAATCTACAGACTAATGCTGTGGGGGAGGACAATCCATTCTTCGTAAACTTGGGGATTAAATGGCAGTCATTCTAATTAAAACTGTCTTTGGCTGTAAGAACATTTATTTTTTAAGTCTTCTATGGCTCTGAAATATTTACAGTAATGCCCTTTTATGTAGCAGTACAGAATTTTTTTTACATTACTGTATTGTATTACTGCAGACAGTTTGGCTGGCCAAATTGTAGACCTCTCAAGTCTTAACTATGTATCCAGGATATTTTTAGTGAAAGGATATTTCATCTGAATTTTCAGATTTGTTTTCACTGAAATTCAGGTTATAGTCACGTACATAAATTTTGTCTTTTTAAGTGTCCGTAAGTTTTGTAACACATTGTAAGTTTTAAGCTAACAGCATTTAAACACTTTTCTTTAACCTTCAGGAAGAAAGTTATTTAACTTGATTTGCAAACAAATGGACAAAACATGTATAAAAACTGTAATTTTTAATTTCTTAAATTTTGTTTTAGTCAAATTTTGCCATAAGAATGCTCAGAACTGTAAATTAAGGTTATTTATTTCTGACTTGCATCACCTTTGATTGTACTGCTAAGAATATTTCTCAGTTTTAACTTTAATATTTATACATACTTGAAGCACTGTAGATGTAAGTTTATGATGACAATACAAATGATCTATGACGCTTCTGTGTGAATAAAGTCAAAGTTGTTAAATTATAATTTTAATTATAAATTGCTTCAACTTAAGTGAGACTAAAGTATATTTTACAGAAATGTTAAGGTGATTTTTAAATAATGATTATTCATCCTAGTGCTTTCTTTACATCCTCCTTTGTTATGACACTCCTTTATAACTTCTATCATGGAAATGATACAAAAATATGAACACGAGGTCACAAAGATTATGAAATGACGCAGTGCAAGCCAGTTGGTTTACATCAGTGTCCAGGAAGAAATTCTAATCTTTAACATAACCTTCCTGTGCTTGCTGAAACTACCAAGATCCTGACACTATACTTTGGTCTAAGAGGTCAGATTCTCAACTGATTGAACTGCAAGGCTCACACTGGGCACAAAACAGTCTCATCCAACCCCAACATAAGGAAATCTCGGAGAAAGGAAGCCAAAATAATTCTCCCATCTGTCAAACTAATTGGTTTCGGGTTTTCACCATCACCACAACTGCAGCCCTCCAAATGCTAAACGAGTCTTGATGAAGAAATCTCCCACCAAGGAAGGCCTCTTCCTAAGGTTCTATAGAGCCTGAATTAGGCTGCAGAGAATTAAAATTACGCCCAATTTTGAGACTGAAGCAACCAGGGTGGGCAAGACTACACCTGGAATGAGCCAAAAGGAAACCATTCAGATATAGGAGAGGGCAGTCTAGGACATCGAAACTGAATAGATTTGGCAGTATTAAACACACAGTAACCTCCCTCAAACCCAAAAGACACCAGTGAATATCCTTTGGCCTTCACTGTTGCTGGCCAAGCCTCCCAATTACAAAGGATACCAACCAGTATAATTACAATGGACACAAAACAACCATGCATCTGCTTATGTCTTTCACACTTTTTCCCCCTTTTACAGAAAAAGAAAGAAAATATGCTTTAACTCCAAGGCTGGCAGAGTGCACACATACATCTACTGTACATCCAACGACAGCAAAAGAAAAAGGTCTGGCTCTTGGCAGGTTACTGGGAACCCCCAACTCACCTGCCTACCATCAATTAACCACTGTTCCCAAGCATTAAGAATTCTACATTCAAGGCCCTGGTCTGTATTTCTGTAGAAACAATATCACAATGTTCTCTCAGACAAGGATTATCAAATGCAATGTCCACATTGGTATTTAATTTTTTTCACATATCTATCGACACAGTTCTCTGGATATTATTTAGAGGTAATAAAGTATAAACACTGACAACATACAAAATTTTTAAGAAATGCTTCAAGATATGACTATTTATGAACCTTATTCTTCCTTGAGTTCTGCGCTACACTTTACCAAACTGCATACTCTGGGACCAAATCAAAATGAATGCAACAATTTCGTTGTTGTGCAAAGTTATTGCTAGCAATCAAAAAAAGTGCACATGTTAAAGGGTGACTTCTAGCTAATATACTTGTATTTACATTTTTACATGAAATTTCATTGTGAAAAATTGAAAAAACTGTTACTACATAAGGCAAACTGTTGCTTACACAAACAAGTTAGCATCTACAATATTTCTAAAATATCTATATATGTATATATAGGCATAAATATCTAAATCTGCATAAAAAACATTTATATAATTTATATTTTCAAATAGATATATATCAAACAAGAAAATACAAAGAACACAAAAGAAATATCACAAAACTTAATCCACTTACAGAAAAACTGTGTTAGCTTAGAACCAAGGAACTTTATTATAACAATTAAAATAATCTTTGTATATAATACAGACTTTCTAATAGACAAGAAATGATGTCTTCAAGAGAAACAATAACAATTCTGGGCATACAACTCTAAAAATCCCTATTGTATTCTTTGGTGTCAATATTCACCAGCTTCATCACTACAGTACAGTATATAAATTTCAGAAAATTAACAAAACTTGGAGCATTTAAATGAAAAATAAATCTGCCGTAACACAACTGAAGACTGTCAGTGGAAGTTAATACAATTCCCACTATGTACAAATATTTCTATAGTAACCCATTATTTACTCACACTATTAGGTCTGGGGAGCAAACATGTCCACAGTGTAGTCATGGGAAGTGAATGGGCAAACATAAATTATGCTTCCTCTAAGCTATCCCATAATCTACCCATAATCCTAGCCTAACCACAATAAGCCAATGAAATTATATACAGGCAGTCCCCGGTTATCGGCAGCGGTTCTGTTCTGAGGTTGTGATAACCAAAAATTGGCGATTTTTGCTTATCGGAGCCTCTGTTAGGTATGTATCAGTGCCAATACCCAATTATCAGTGCCGATAAGTGGAAATCAGCGATTTTTGTCGCTAGACAAGCGCCGTAAAACCAGATCGCCATTAACTAAGCCTGCCGTTAACTGGGGACTGCCTGTACTTACTTAAAAAAAATTGTATAGAGTCCAAAGAAATAAGAATAATTCACATGGTCCTTTTACAAGTGTAAATCAAACACCAAAACCGAAAACATGACACTAGCAAGCAAAATGTCTTACTCAAGTGCCTTATCACAAAACCCTAACCTACTCGAACTACACATTGGCAATATATACACAATCGAGTGCGTATTGTCCAATATATGAAATCATGTGGGAGAGAGAGAGACAGTATGTGTGTGTGTAATAAATACTATGTTTATACAAGTAACACGAGAGTAAAACCAGAAAAGCTGATGGCAGAGCATAATGTAAATGTGAGACTTCCTATGCACTCTCTAGACTCCCATTATTTACATTTTCTATGCGTCCCAGTTTTTATTTGCTCAACTAGTTTGCCTGCCTGAGCAGTTATATTTTGTGCTCTCATTAAGACTATTCAATCTTCAGTCTGAAAATCACTCGGGATATCTGTATACTTTTATGACCAAAACATAAGTGATAATCAAGCTATTAATATCCTATTAACTCAAGTTCTTTTAAAGGTTTTTGTGCAGTCCTGTGAATCATTATATTGCAAATGACGATAGCAGTGCCTAAACTACTGGTATATTTTATTTACAGGCCAAGTACGCGGTTGATTCTTGGAGAAAAAAATCAAATGATAAGAAGACTGCATCACAAAATTAAATATTGCGGCTGAGCCTTCCAGAAATACCGCTCGCGCTCTTACAAGTACACAGATATTACAATCAATCTCATGGAGTTTAGCCAAAATTTTGTCACCTTTTCTCTTTTATATCAGTCTTTACTATAGTAGCCTCAAATCAGATTACAAAATCAGTTTTAGGGGTCAAGTTGTCCAGCAAAACTATGCCATAAACATATGATGATGTACTATTTCAAAATACCTAGCAAGCAATAAATCTACTGTAGCTATAAAACAGTAAAACACACAATGTCCTAAAACATTCAATTTTATCTTCAGCTTTGAGAAAAATGCAATATATCTTTAGTTGACAAGGCAAAGTTAACATGTGTTCTGTTTGTTTTACTATCTGGATCATAATATATGGCTCTGGGAAAAGGGTCAAGCTTCCTTGCACATGCCAACTTCATTTTTATGGACAAGTAAAATCCAGGGAGTACTTTATGCTCATGTCAAGATCCATTTAATAATATTTCTGTGTCTCTAACAGAAACTGGATTTTGAATAATATTTCTGTCTCTCTAACAGAAATCAGATTTTGAAAAGTAAAAAATGACTACATAAACACAATACAGCCAAGTCTGTCTCGACTTTGAAGTGCTTTTTGGGAACTAAAAGTGATTAAAGCTGTTGGTTTTGATAAATAACAAGCCTGCTAAGAAGATAACATATTAGTACATGAATATATAGATAAATATAAATAATTTCATTTAAATAAGTACAATAGATAGAAAACCCCTATCATTTACACATAACATTATTCACTAGAGGGACATATCCAAGAACAATTACAGTATTCATCTGAGATTAAAGCTATGCTCTATATCACTTTACCAGGAAGAACAGAAATAAGAATTGGAAACATCATTGGGTAAAAACAACAGACTTCAAATTACTGAATTTGGTACAAGCTAACACAGCTTTTCTGTAAAGTACTAAATACATAGGGGAGATAAAGCACCACCAGATATACATTAAATATTGCCAAAACAAATCTGCAAGATGAGAAGAAAGGCATTTCTTTCTCTGAAAAGTGTCTTGCAAATGGGAAATAAGCAATTGTCAACGTACAAAATATCCAGTTAGTAAAATGAAACTGATAATCCTTTGGCATATGTGATAATCAATTCAATCCTTGAATCAGTCTTTCTAAACTCTCTATGGGCTCTCCAGGAACTACACTGACAAATGTTTTACCAACACCTCTTGCATTACTTGTGTAGTTTCATCATTTCTCTCCTCGTGTTCTTATTCCCATATGGTTTTATACTCATTTTCAAAATGGAGCACAAACTTACAATTCCACAAACATCTACAACATTAATGTATTACCAAAATACTTAGATTACACCCTTTTTTTTCCAAATTTGTGCATACAATATGACTAATATGCAAAACAAAATGACTGCTGTAGCCTTCATATTTTACACACCAATACACAAATCACACTGAAATGACTTACATATTAAGTGAACTACCATGATAAAATTTCACTAACCTCTGCACAGCTTGTTTTGCAAAACACTACACGAATACTGAACACTGCACTGATGGCTGTCCAATGCGAAGTAAATGTTATGGAGATTTATGCATCCTTGAAGAATGTGTAACAATACCGAAAGCAGTATCTAGTCTACGTCTCTTAAAAATCGGTAGTAACGCCTCAACTTAATGTACTTCTGTACTTACCAGCTACATTATTATAATTGCTTTTTGCTTGGCTACCATTTAGATGTCATAAATTTTTAAATAAATCTCTTCAACAGAATCCTAAATGTAACATACAAGTTATTTAAGGTTAGGAACTATGTGGAATTGCTGTTAGCTGTAGGATATCAAGAAAATATTCAAGTGCAGGCAATAACAGAGGGTCTTTATTATTTAACAGACTTGGTTACTTATCATAAAGCCAGACCCCCAGAGCATCTGTTAAGTTGAGGTGCTACTCATTTAATATAAAAAGGAACTTTTTCAAGCACGCTCCACAGAATTACAAAACATGAACTATTTTGTCTGAGCACATAAATCCAACAGTACTTGCATGGTATACAAGAAGTCTCCTGCTTAACACTGTCTAAAACCCTGGCACATTTCGTTTTCAGAAAATTCTGTCACATAAATAAAATGCATGGTAAAATGCATCATTTGATATACTTCAACAATAACTAAAAAACCTATAAATGCCCAAACATTTGAATAAAAACCTGATACCTTTATTTTCTCTAAAACTTCTATATTTCACTAATGGTTTTGACCATACCAACTCATACTATCCCTGAATGCATCATCATTCGTATCAATGGCTTTGCCTCCTTTCACTAATTAGTAAAAGAATGTAATTCACAATGCTCCTTATACAGGCACGATCATTTTACAACCTCAAAAGCTATCTAGATACTGTATACTGTACATACCATAAATTGCAAGTGACTATACTAATCATTCATATACTTAACACTCATTCCTCAGTACACATAAAGGCGAGGTTCTTTTACAATTTCTGCTGATTTATGAACATCAAGGAAACTAACCTTTTTTTTTTTTTAGTACTCTTTACAGTGAGTTTTAATATCGCCCGCATCAAAGTAAAAAATCAACAGAAAAGGTATTCCACCATCTGTATACATGTACTGTAACATCGAAATATCAAATATCAAACCTTGGTCCTGACTATCCATTTCTGAGATTTTAAGTGATTTACTGACTACATCAATACAGCATTTGTAATCTCTATGGAATACAGTACACCAAATATAAAATCCATTATTCCTGGTTAAACCTTCATCTAAAGTAGGGGTCTCCAAACTTTTTAGTATAAGGGGCACAATATACATTATGCACATCTCTGCAAGCCACAGGAAAACAATATGCAGCATCAGTTTCATATATTTAATTATTTCAAAGTAAAGTAAAAAAAAAAAAAAAAAATGGGAGATATTCAGAATGTTGAAATGATAATTCCAAGGACAATACCAGTATCAGGGGGATGGGAAATGACTGACTACCACCACACTTCAGCCTAAGTGACTGGTTGCGACCTCTAAAACTGGGATTTACATGGCTTTTGAGCAACTGCTGCAGGCCAGATGAAACCATGTGGCAGGCCAGATGTGGCTCCCTGGCCATAGTTTGGAGACCTCTGGTCTAGAGCATTATGCACTGAACTACCAACCCTATAACAGTATGCATTTGCACATACATGCTGTGATCTGTTTTTCTAAAAATTTCAGCAACAAAGATAACTTGATGGATATAGTAATTATTTATTAGGGTAAACCAAGCGATGTCAGTAGACCATGAGGTGTGAATTCTTGCTTTGTAGTCACAGGCAAGCTTATAAACAGATTCCAATCACACTATAGTTAACTGGCAACATATTCCAACTTGTGTGTAAATGGCCCCTCAATGGGCTGGCTGTCTGGATACTGAAGAATGAGTGTGTATTGTTTCAATATTTGGTGCTAACACTAGGCACTTGACTAGAAAATACCTAGGGTTGTCAAATATCTCTTCAATTTACGACCAATTTACCATGAACTAATCAAAACTGGAAGCAACACATAATCCAACAGATACAGTTTGCATTTCCCCAGCATTACTTTTAGCAAACATCTAATATCTGTACTTGAAAATACAACTTAAGGAATAATTGCAAAAAAACTGTTAAGTCACTCGACTTCTAGTTCATCTGTATCATGACAATTTCTTGACTCATATACCTAGCTACGTCAGTGAAGACATGTTTCAGCCCAAATATCATGGGCATCTGCATAATCTCGACTTCCTTCCATTCAAAACTCTTTTAAGAAGTCAGCACCACACATACATCAATGCCATGAAAGAGATCGATCACTGGGTAGTTCTAGTGCAGACTGTGTATCTATAGTACTATTTACATTTTTATACAAATTTGTGGTAAAATTCATCCAAGAAGTTGATATACAATCATATACGGAATTTAGAGTAAGCAAAAAGAGGTTGTCTTAAATTGAGACAAAGCTCTAGAATGACTAGGATTGTGCTTGTGTTACCCAAACATTTTCTAAGGTGCAATACCTACTCTGAGATTGTATCTGGAATACTTGACTTTGGTTAGCTAAGTGTGGCACAATTACAGCTTGGAGTCTTCCCTCATACTATACAAACAAGACTTCATCTTCCCCATATGACAAAATGTGTCACTTTCTAACTCTTTGTCATTACCTATAACTACTCAAGCTGATGAGATCTGTACTTCATAAGCTGTAAAAAAAAATTTAATACAAATTACCACAAATGCAATTTGAATTTTTCCACATTGACCTTACTGCTAAAGACAATGTGAAAATATTCAGTAAGCTCCTGTTTCTGCAAAACTACTTTCATTTATAATAAAAGTGGTTGCACAAAGCCAACAAAATCTTACTTGAGAAACCACAAAAGTTCAAGAGCAATAGTATGAGAGTGAGGGAAATCTTCAAAAACTGCAAATAACTGTAAAGGAATGCATCACCCAAGTAATAGAAATTCTTCTTTCAGTTATACAACCAAATAACAGAAGTGATTTAGGGATTCAAATCTGTTCCGGTACCATAAGTCTTTCATTTCTATTACTGCAAACCTGTGAACAGTTTTCCTGGCAGTGTTGTGGATGTTGATGTCTCCTGAGTTTAAGCGAGGTTGTATTGTTACTCAAGAGTGTTGTGCACCACTGCCTGAACTTTTTTTTTATATTCTCTACTACTTATAAGTATTGTTGTTGATTACTTGATTTTATCTACTTGTGCATCATTCTGTCTGTATATCAACTTGCTTCTCTTCATGATATACCCAACTTTTTTTTACATATGGGCATTCCTATCTCTGAAAGCTTGCTTAGCAAATTAATGGCATTTATGGGTTGATACAAATAAATGTGTGCTTATGCTCTATGATGATAATAATAATAATAATAATAATAATAATAATAATAATAATAATAATAATAATAATAATGAACACTCATACAGCTACAGTGGCACCATAGTTTAGTAGGCGAAACATTAAGGCATATCTAGCATACTATAATTAACAGGTCATCTTTCATTTCTCATTGAATCTCTAACCCAGTTTTAATGACATATATTCCTGTTATATCCTCAATCAGCCATTAAAATAATAATAATAATAATAATAATAATAATAATAATAATAATAATAATAATAATAATAATAATAATAATAATAATAATAATAATAATAATAATAATAATAATGAACACTCATACAGCTACAGTGGTACCATGGTTTAGTAGGCAAAACATTAAAGCATATCTAGCATACTATAATTAACAGGTCATCCTTCATTTCCTCACCAATTCTCTAACCCATTCTCCAACCCAGTTTTAATGACACATATTCCTGTTATATCCTCAATCAGCCATTAAAATTTTTAACAATTCAAAACCTAAACAAAGAAAGTTAAATCCATTCACACTGCGACAGAGCTGCATTTCTGATGAATTCCTAACGTTTTGCATGACATTACACGAATAACCTTGCACCATACTGCCTTGTTTGATATGTACAAACTATACTAAAGTACTGTATACTGCATAATTTAATATAATGTTACCTTCCCTTTCAAAGGCAAACTGTATTGCATGATAAAATACGTAAATGTCCTACACTTCTGCCGATTGCAACACTCACAAATGTAACTTTGGTGACTACCTGCTTTGCTAATTCAAGTACTAAACACTGATGTTAATGCCTCTAAAAAATGTCTCAAAAAGAGGAACAGTTTCTGGTAACAGTATACATATTAGCACTCAAATTATTGCATTCATGAATGCCAGTACAATCATAACTCCATACTATGACATTTCACATCAAATTTGAATGCTACCACAATATCAGTTCTCAAGAAGTGATTGGCACACTATTTTCACAATAAATGCTGCATGATATTTTGTAAAATAATAATAATCACGCAAATGATAAAACTTCCAACTTGATCAACTGTCTTGGTTCCACAATACAATTATTCCTTCTAAATGAATTAATTTTTGGTAGTGTAGAGTTAAATAAATTCTTTATGCAAATAAAATTCTCAATAATAATCAAAATTATCAAAAGTCTACTGAACTGGCCATGAAAGCAAAGACAATGCTCAAATAAAAATAACTGCAATACACTTACAACAATGCATGCATGCCTGCATACATACTTAAAAACAATTCAAAGTCGTACAAATCAAAGGCTTCTTAACTTATCAAAGGAACAGTATCACAATTTTTGATAAATGGGAAAAGAAATCTGAACTATCACACACACACACACCAGACTTGCTTATGGATAAAAGCATACCTTAAATGTATCTTAATAACAACAGCATTACATGAAGGACAAACTTCTCCTTTTTTTAATAATATTCAAAATTTCAAAATACATATGTCCAGGCATACTTACCTTTCAATATTAGAGGGTCAATCATTCATTTAGAGACTATTTCCTTCTACACAGCCTGGAAGTAGGTGCAAAAATACATGAACAAAAATTTCCATACAAGAGAGCACATTAAATAATGCCTAAAAGATCGATTCAAATGACGTTCGCTCAGAATGAAAGGTATCGAGTCATTTCTTTAATTCTAAAATTAAATCTTTCCTTCACATCTAATTAAAGGAAGATGCAAATATATCTCGAATAAGGCTCCACAGCCACCCTTAAGTCATTTCTTTGAAAGGTATCAAAATAATAATTCACACTAAAATCCTACTATCACATTCACTCAAAAAGGGAAGTACTGTACTCAAAATGCTTAATATAATCAAATACAATGTTTAGAATATATTTGTCTTTGGCATTGCACTACAAAATTCAACTACACTATACCACTGCATTTATCCTACATCTCCAGTTAAAAGAATATCCAGCTATTTGACATTAAAGCCACCATAACTGTATATGTCCTATTCCTCTTCCCTCTCTGCTGTCTTTCGTATTCTTGGTCATAGCAAGTTTGCAGAATCCCTTCTTTACAAAATGATACATAACTACTTCTACTACTACTACTGCTACTACTACTACCTGGAAAAAAGGAAAATGAATGAAAAAACACCACATATGGAAGATCCATACATCAGATCCACATGCACACATAATGGATCCCTAGTTCCACTTCTACCTGTATCGTGGACGGCGAAAGATCCATAAAAATATGTTTTTAAACCTCCGCCAGCGAGACAGTGGGCTTCTTCGTGCCACTTCTCCTCCACTTGCTTCCTTCTGCTTTTTTCGGATCTCCCTCACAAGCATGTGAAAAGCGTCATCGACAAAATGACGGAGAGCAGCAGAAGTTTCAAAGAAGGGACATCCCATAGATTGTGCTAACGACTGTCCCTCTTCTGTTGAAACCTGAAACATTATTACTTTATGTTTAGTATATGAATAGTAGCTTAATATTAATATACACTGCTCATAATGTCTACCTCCATGATGGATGGGAGACATCTAATATATTCTAAAAGCAATGAGAATAAAAGAAATTAAATAATTATTTTTAATAAAAAACCCATCATTTATACCAGCCCACATTTTTGGCCCTTATGAGTTCTAGGTACATCATTCCTACATATGATCATCCTGATAAGTATCATTCCAAAGCCTTTGAATAAAAAGAAATGACTTTGCTAGCCTTTTCTGTCATCGATTTATTTAAAAGACACTTTCCAGTATTTGAAATAAACAGATCAGAATGCAAGATTCTTTACTGCAGTACAATAGACCTCAGAACAATTATATTTCCAAATATATTGTACAAAATAATGACCAATTTACCTGTAGTAAAATAACATATTCTTATATTACTTAAACGAGAAGAAAAAGGAAATGTGTTGCCAGAGTGCTTTGTCTCTACTCCATAGTAGTGTATGCTGGACCAAGAATTTCAATGTGGCCACCCAAGGTCACAGGCTTGGCAGGGAGGTTACCACTTCATATTAATGACTCTCTACGGTATTGCTTAAGACTACTGAATCATTTGAACATAATTCACAAGAGGTGAAGGAGAAAGCCCATCTATTAGAACTAAACAATAAGCCATAAAGCAACAGCTTTCAGTAAGGGGCAGAAGCTTATCTATAAAGGGATGTCTTCCTAAAATAAATGAGATTTGCAGTTCTTAAGAGAAAGTTATACTGTAATACATTAACCAAACATTCATAATTTTCAGAATACCAATATATATACAGTACTCTGATACCACTTTAAAGAATTTCTTACCTTCCTGTGCATGGGATCATCCAAATCCACCTTATTACCAACTAAAACAATGGGAATTGAGTCTGCTGCACGGACTTTGGCAATTAGCTTTCTATAACCAGCTACTTCTTCAAAGCTTCTCCTGTCCGTTAAGGAATAGCATATCAGGAAACCCTCTCCGCAGCGCATATACTGATCTCGCATAGCAGTGAATTCAATCTGCACAGAATATAAAAGAACCGGTAAGGAATATGCATTGTGTTTCTTCATGTAAGTCACCATAAAATTTCACAACTTTGCAGTAAAAAAAAAATTAAATAATAGTTTTCAATATACCCATGATCTTAACCATTCATAATATTGTACAAACATTTCCCTAAAGCTCATACTACACCCCTCCAACATACCAAGGTTATCCAGAACTGTTTCAAACTGATTTAAGATGGATATCTATTGTATAATACTACGCTATCAAAACTCAGCCTCTTAACACATTCTGCTCCCTTAATTCTAAGAGTACACTACTCTAAAAACAGTACATTTTTTAATACTGTTAAGTCTACATGTAAGTATAGAACAGCATAGCAATTATAAAAAAAAAATTAAGATTAATTTGTATTTTTCCTCAAAGTACAAATCTTAGGTCTTTATGTTCTTTGAAAACAAAATGCACTTACCTGGCCTGCAGTATCCAAGATATCAAGGATGGCTGCTTCCCCATCAATAACAGCCTGCTGTTGGTATGCATCCTCTGCAAGAGAAGAAGTAACACTAGTACTACAGAATGGAATTCAGTTTACATGGGTATTTAGAATAGCTAAACTATATGATGTACCTGAAGTGACAGCAATTACCATTTTGAAGATATTAATCTGACAGGATTATCTGATGCTTACAAGGACTCCTGCACTGGATTTATATATACACATACTGTACACTAATTTCTGTACTCTATGTGTGATTATAATCTTCACTGTCATTCTGATGATTATTATTAAACATGACATTCTCATAATAAAATAAAGTTTCATATATAGTCTTTACCAAGTAATTACACAGCGAACGTTTTTAACTTGTGCAGCAACTTTTTTAAAAATTTGCAGTAGTGCTTCCTTCTATTTTATGTAGGTGGCAGGCCCTGCCCACTATCAGGAAATAAGGGAAACAACCTGGCAGGTAAGCCCAACTTGTCTGTGTCCTTATGTCCATAAGAGGGGATGAGGGCAGGCTTTCATTCTGTCATTTTCATATAAGCAACTTACCAAGTAATTACATAGCTGAATTCCACACTGAATGGAAGTGGGATACATGGACATATTCTACTCCAAAACATTAAGGCATGGTAATGACTGCGAAATAGAAAATTTGCAAGCAAGCAAGTGACTACTGCCTCTGGTTGATGCTCTCTTAACCCGTAGTGGTGTGGCTGCTGAGCCATGGGTCGCCAGTACAAAAGTGGGAGCTTTGCAGCGGAGGAAAGGCCTGATCATTAGCAAAGCATACCAAAGGTGCCCTTGCTCTGGGTGCAGTACCAAAATTAAAAACAACCAGACAATGCTGTCACTTCCTCTGAAAACACTTAATAACACCACAACCTATCCACTAAAGCTGGTGGATACTCCAGGTACATTGTACCCCCTGGCTCCCCAAAACTCAAAAACCCTACACCAAGGCGAAGAGATAGTAGGAGAATAAGAGTGCTTCCTATAATTCCTCACCCAATACCATGCCAGCCACTGATAATGGTCCCAAGGTACTGAAAATATCAAGCACTGTTTCCACTTCCTTCAAACAGTGAGGGGCAAAAATAGACCTGCAGTTCCAATAGATCAACTGAATAATGGAAGTCAGGGACATATTATGCCTGAAAGCCAAAGAGGCCAACATCACTCTGATCTCATGAGCTTTCACTTTAAAATTTGGTAAAACATCCTCCTGGATCTGTGAATGTGCTTCTGAAATCAAATCCCCCAGGAAGAACGACACAGCATTCTTAGACAGATGACGAGAATGGTTCTTAACCAAACACCCAGAGGTTACTGGATGGACCTCTGATCTTTTCTGTCCTATTAAGATATTCAGATAGTACCTAAGAGATCTGACTTGACAAAGTTCTCTCTCTTCTTCCTCATTACCAAGAATGTCCATCAAATTCTTAATGGTAAATAAACGAGGCCAGGGCTTGCACGAGTCCTCGTTCTTGGCCAAGAAACCTAGGGTGAAGGAGCAAACTGCACCTCCTTGGGAAAAAATGGCCTTTTTATAATCAAAAAAAGTTTTATATATACTTACCAAGTAATTACATAGCTATTGTTTCCATTATGAACGGCAGCTTAGATTCAAAATTTCACAGGTAGCATTTCGATAGTTTGTGCAGGTGATCAGCCCACCAAACTCCCGGGAATATTAGGAACGACCTAGCAGACATTCGTCATTTGTTTTATGCCTTATGTAGCTGGCGGCAGGTGAGCCTGAAGCTCTGGGCACTGGGAGCTCTATAGCTAGGGGCAGTCTTGTGTCTGGTGCCAGGCGAGCTGACACCAGGAGAGCTAGCAGCTCAATGATCTGGCAATGGACCAAGCTGGTGCCAGAAGAGCTGGGCACCAGGCAAGCTAGAACCTCAGGGTGCTGGAAGCCCTATAACTGGGGCCGGACTTGTAGTTGGTGCCAGGCGAGTTGGGCACCAGGAGGGCTAGTAACTCAGGTTTATTCCTTAAGATAGTGAAATGTGGAGGATAACTTATATTTCCAGTAGGTCAATGCAGAATGGAAGTAAGGGACATATTATGCCTGAAAGCTAAAGGAGTAGAGGCTGCTCTGATGTCATTAGCTTTCACTTAAAAGGAAGGCAAAAAGTTCTCCTAATCTGAGTGCTTTGCAAATAAAAACTCTTTCGGATAAAGGACAATGCAATCTTAATCAGAGGATGAGGAAAGGATAAGTATGGCCCTCTTGGTTATCAAGTCCTGCTCAGGTAATACCAAAGAGCTCCAATTAGACAGTGAGCTCACTCTTTCCCTTAGAGTTTTTGAGTGCTCCTGAGTGCTCAGAGCATGCGCTGGCACCACGCTGTAGCTGGTGTCAGGTGAACTAAGCACCAAGCAAGTTAAGAATTCCTGAGTTGAACGGAGCTCATGAAAGCCAAGGTGTCTGTTATGTTATGAGGGAGAAAGAATGGATCCAGGTCTTGGATAGGACCTTGTTCTTGACTAAAACTCCAAAGGAAAAAACGAGCCAACCGCATCTCCTGCTTCCTTGCTTGGGCGTGTAAAGGGCTTGAGAGGTCATGAGGAAATGAAAGATCCAGGTCTCTGTGCTTAAACCAGAGATAAGCATATATCGGTACCTCTTCAAGGAAAGCGAGAGATTCTAGATTTTCTCAGATACAAAGAGGCAATCCGCAGCAGGGTCAGAGATGACTTAGAAGAAGAGACGTAAAGTCCGAGACACCAGCTTTGGAAGACCACCCTTAAGTCTGGAAAATGGAGCAAGCGGGCAACTACTGAATCTTGTAATAGCCTCTGCCACACTTCTAGAAGACTCTTCGGAAGACAATCCTCCAGACAGTCTGGAACCTGTCTGCGCAAGAGTGGACCACCATTGGTGGTATCTCTGAAGCTAGGTTGTCTGAGGAGATGCAGTTTGGGGGAAGGATCTTGGAGAGTCCACCAGCAAACGTAGCAGGTTTGGGAACCGTATACATATGCCAGAATGGGGCTAAGAAGTGTCATGTAGCAAGAAAAAGAGCCTATGACAGTTTAGCGCTTCCTCGGCCATGCTGAAGGGCGGAGGGCAACGAGGCTCGAGAAAGCCTGGCTATAGCATTGTGCGGGCTGCCCATGCTATAAGAATGGGACTGGAGTAAGGCGAAGGTTTGTTGAAATGGCAAACAGGTCCAAAGTTGGCTTGCCCCATAAAATCATCAGATCCCAACAACCCAGTGGATAAAAAATCCATGATGGGAAGGACATGTTCTGACGGCCCAGTACATCCTTCGAAAGTAAGTTCCCTGAAAAAAATTAGAGACTAAAAGACTTGACTGATCTGTCAACAGAGGAAGAATTCTGCTGTTTGGTCCAGATGGAATGCTGGATCCAGCTTCCCCGCTTAAGTAAATGCATTAGGACTGAGGTCTTATCCAAATGGACTACCATAGTCTAGAAGTTAGCAAGGGTCGAGTATTACTGGAACCATAAGAGAATCACTCCAACTCTTTAAGGTAGAAGTGAAGGTTCCATTCTTCTTGGGACCAAGTCCCAGAAAACTTCCCAGTTCCTCAAGCAGGCTCCCCTAATCTAGATCTAAGGGGGTGAAAAGAAGACTACAACTAGGCTCAGCATATGAAAGGATTCCTATTCACAATGTCATGATCGGACAGCCACTACTGAAGGTCCAACTAAAATCCGGGGCTAAAAGAAAACATGGTGGTGTCCGACTGTTTCCCTGTCCCAGTAAGATTGTTGTCAAGAAATTTCGAGCCCCTTTCTTCGAAGGTAATGAAGAAGTCAGTTGCCATGTAAACACTGAGGTTATGCCCAGAAAAAGGGAAGTCAAATGCAGGAAGAGTAAGGACTCGGGAGCGGGCCTGAAGTGTCACAGAGAGGCCGAAGTACAGACCCAAGATTGGAAAGCCCTGTCCCGAAAGATAGAACTCAAAAGCTCTCTGGAGTCCGGATTGGGATAAGAAGAAAGCTTCCTGCATATCCATGCTCCCATCCAATCACCCTGGAGAATGGATGAAAGAACTGTCTGTTCATCTCCCTCTTGAATTTCATCTACTGTCTACGAGAGAAAAGAATAACTGTGGCCATGCACCTCATCGGCAGGAGCCGGGTACCAGAAAATAGTGTTGAGCACTCTGAAACTGATGTAGGCATGGCGTCGTTTGGGAGCAATGGTCCGTTGCGACAGTGTGATTCCTCACAGTATAAGAGAACACCAGCGATCTTCTAGAGAACACAAAGATGACAGCGGAATTCTAAAAACTAAAACTATCCGTGTCCGCACATAACAGGACACGGAAACAATCCAAGGCAGTAACTCTCGGGAAACACTTAGGAGTGTCTGTCTTCTTAGTCAGAGCTCCTGCTTGGAAAAGAACTGGTGCCTGGTGAATGGGGACTGGCGCCAGCCACTACACTGGCAATCAAGAAAAACAAATATGTGTTCTCAGGAAAAAAGCCAGCACCGAGAACCAAAAGAAGCCAAGACTCTGGCACTGGGTGCTCTGACACTGGACACTTGTGCACTAGATGCTCAGTGGACAGTGGAACAGGCCCAACAAATTACTAAGTTGGTGCCGAATGGGCTCCAACGAAGGAACATAGGTATGGACGAAACCGATGTACCAAACTGAAGAGGCTGTCGCCCTGAGAGTGCTGTTGGATGACTGACAGCTGGTGCCAAACGGACAGATGGACGTTCTGACACAGGTAGACGTGCAATCTGGGTGCCGGACACTAGGCGTCAAACACTGGGCGCTCAGACACTGGGAGCTCAGATACTGGGTGCTCGGCCACTATGCACTCGAACACTGGACACTTGGAGGCCACGGTTCACTTGGACACTAAACACTTGGAGGCCACTGAGCACTCAGACACTAACCTGCGCTCTCAGAACTTGGGCACTTGGACCTAACATTGTCCAGCTTAGAAGAGCGTTGGTGTCAACTGCTGGCGCACCACAACTGTAAGATATGCCTTTTCAAAAGCCGAGATAAACCCAAAAAGAGCCATCAGCACCACTAGTCTACACTTGGATCTGTAACTATCCACACTGGGATCCCAAAAATTAGAGGCAAGGAAAGCACATCCCTATACATGCCTTTTCATTGGCTGTCCATCCAGACCTGCGGACAACAGGCTCAACTGAAGAGAAACTATCCGGGGGCAAACCCCCTTGGACTCCTTAATACTTTCAGTTCTGCTGCAAGGGAAGGTGTGAAGATTGTGGCAAAATATTATTTACCAGCGGCTTACAAGAAGCATAGGCCTGGTAAATAAATAATTGCAAAAGTTACAGGCCTAATGAAATTATATGACACCCAAGAATTAATTTCAAGGACATTATCAGTGGCTTGCGTGAAGCCTAATGCCCGAGTAAGCAAATCATAAATTGCAAAAGTTATGGCCTAAAGGAAAAATGTAACATACAATTTACTTTTAAGGCAAACTTGTTATCAGCGTCTCGGCAGAAGCCTATGGCCGGTAAACAAATCATAAATTGCTAAAGTCAAGGCCTAATGAAAAGACGTAACCTACAACAATTTACTTTCATAATGGAATGTCATGACATCCAAGAATTACTTTTAAGGCAAAGCTATTACTGGTGGCTACCCAGCGGCCTAATGTTCAGTAAACATATCATAATTTGTAACAGTTATGGCCTAATGAAAAGGCGTAACATACAACAATTTATTTTTATAATGGAATGTAACATTCGAGAATTACTTTCAAGGGAAAACTATTATCAGCGGCTCGCCAGCGGCCTAATGATTGGTACACAAATCATAATTTGTAAAAGTTATGGCCTAATGAAGAGGCGTAACATACAACAATTTATTTTTATAATGGAATGTAATAGCCAAGAATTACTTTTAAGGCAAAACTGTTATCGATGCCAGTGGCCTAATATTCAGTATACAAATCTTAATTGTAAAAGTTATGGCCTAATGAAAAGGCATCACATCCAACAATTTCCTAATTATAATGGAGTGTCGTAACATTCGGGAATTACTTTTAAGGCAAAACTATTATTGGCGGCTCACCAGTAAACAAACCACAAATGCTAATGGCGACATTACCAGGGGCTTGTAGATAACTCTCAACGTAAAAAACAAAATACGAAAAAACTCATCCTGAAAGATTTCAGCTGAAGGCTGTAATATAAACGTTCCGATGGTTATTTTAGGTATCGTCTACCGAAATCCAGTACAGATAGTCCCGGTTATCGGCGGGGTTCCGTTTCTGAGGGTGTGATGATAACCGAAAATCGGCGATTTCGGCGCTTTTTTTGGCGATTTTCGGGGGTTATCATTGCCGAAAAGCGCCAATTTTCAGTTATCGGCGCCTCTGTTAAATATGTATCGGCACCAATACCCAATTATCGGCGCCGATAAGCGGAAATCGGTGATTTTCGGCACTGACCAATGCTGATTTTCGTCGCTAAACAAGCGCCATAAAACTGGATCGCTGTTAACCGAACCCGCCATTAACCTGGGACTGCCTGTAATATAACCAGAAAAATAATGAAAAAGCTGTCACCAGACTGGGTGTTGCCACCATGAATGGCAGAAAACGAATGAAGATTGTCTGGTAAGTTGTTCCTAATATTCCCGAGTGGGACGGGCTTATCACCTACACAAACTATCAAGTGCTACCCACCAGATTTTGAATCTAAGCTGCCGTTCATAGTGAAAACAATAGCTATGTAAAGACTTGGTAAGATACTTATATAAAATCTACCCGTTTATCAATGCCTTGAATTTCACCATTGCATTTAGCTAAAGCAAAGAGGAAGTGTTTTGCATGTGAGATTCCTAAGGAAAGCAGAACGAAGGGGTTCAAAAGCTGGACCAGTCAGCCATTTCAGGACCTCAACCAGATTCCAGAAGACCAGATTTTCCTTCCTCTGTTTCATAGTATCAAAGGACTTCAACAGGTTGTTAATATCCAAGTTCGACAAAAGATCCAGGCCTCCAAGTTTAAAAACTGAGCTAAGCATAGCTCGATACCCTTTAATGGTAAGGAAAAAGAACTTCCTAGAGTTTCTCACATATAGAAGGAAATCTGCAATCAGCATTACAGAGGTCTCAAAAGAAGAGACATCGTGGTTGTGGCACCACCAATGGAAGACTGCCCACTTGACCTGGTAGATGAGGCTAGAAGATTTTCATCTGCATCGTCCAAAAGCCTCTGCAGCTCCCCTTGAAAATCCTTTTGCCCAGACAGTCTGCAACCTGTCAGGGCAAGAGCGGACCCTTGGTGGTGTCTTCTGAATTGGGGTTGTCTGGGCAAGATGGTTTTTGGAGGAGTCTTGGATAATCTACCAATAGCTGAAGAAGGTTTGGGAACCACACCCTCAGGGGCGAAAGTGGGGTTTGAGTGTCATAGTTGCATTGTCATAGTTGCCTGCCTTTGCAGGCCCGATTTGATCTCATGAGTTGATCGGAAACACGTGAGTGTCCAGCTGTGCTTTCCTGTCCCAGTTGGCCTTCAGAAAGAACTGGAGAACTCTCATGTGAAGTCTGCCTAATCTGACAAACATCTCTAAGGATGCCAGAGCCCCCAGCAGATGCATCCACTGTTGAGCCGAACAAGACGAAAGGGCTGAAAGGCTCTGGACCATCTGGAGGCAGCTGGAAATTCTCTTGGGAGATGGGAAAAGCCTGAAAAATCGGAGAGTTCAGAGTCATCCCCAAATAGAGGCTCTCTTGAGATGGGTTCAACTGGGACTTTTGGAGATTGATAAGGCCCAGTTCCTGTGTAAGAAGAAGAATCTTGTGTAAGTCCTTCATGCACTTTTTCTTTTATGGGGATCGAAGTAGCCAGTCGTCCAGATAAAGGCTGACACTGATCCCTATTAAGTGGAGCCATTTTGAGAGAGGAGCGAGGACTCGAGTGAATACTTGAGGGGCGACAGAAAGGCCAAAGCAAAGGGCCTGAAACTGATATAACTTGTCCTGGAAGATGAACCTTAGATATTTCCTGGAAGCTGGATGAATCGGAATGTGGAAGAATGTGTCCTGCATGTCTAAGGTTATCATCCAGTTGTTCCCTGCTGGATGGATGAAAGGACTGAATGGCTGGTGTCTATTTTGAATTCTGTCTTCAGGACAAAATGATTGAGGGCACTTACATTGAGGACTACTAGTCTCCAGCCTCCTGATGCTTTCGGTACTACAAAGAGTCTGTTGTAGAACCCCTCTGCGCTGGTGTTCTCGACTTCCTCTATGGCCCTCTTCTGGATGAGAGAGGAAACTTCCTCCAGAAGGGCCAAATGCCTCTCAAGAGCCTATTTAGTATGCTGTCAATGTGATGGAAGAAGTGACTAATGGTTGACTCTCCAGGAATGGGATGACATAACCCTCCTTCAAAACTTTGACGATCCAAGCTCCACTCCTCTTATCAGCCACTTTTCCCAAAACTCTTGAAGTATGGCTCCTGTGGGTGCATGAAGGACTTCCTTCTCAGTTTTTAGGCACTGTCTTGGCCAAGCCCTTCTTAATGCACTTGGCCGTGAATCAGACATTTGCACAGGTCCTGAACTGTGGTTTAGGTCTACCTGCATGTAAGGGCTGCTGCTGGAGGGGTGAGGAAGTCCTGGATTGAAAGGCAGACGAATCTTTGCGACGCTTAGACGAATGGGCGAATAACTCTTGAGTTGATTTTTTCTGTAGATTTGATGCAATCCCCTTCACTGTGTTCTGAGGGAAGAGGTGAAGCTGTTCCAGAGGAGAGAAAACCAGGGTTAACTTCTGAGTCTGGGTAACTCCCTTAGAAGTAAAGGAGCACCAGAGCTCTGTTTCTTCAGTACAGTACTACACCAAAGGTAAATAAGAGCAGAAAGCTCTAGGGAGCCGTCTCTAATGGGTTTGTCGGCACAAGACAGAACCCTGAGCCAGTCCAAGGTGATATCTCCTGCTAGATCCTGGTAGCCCTCATTTTCTTAGCCAGAGTGCCCACCGTCCAGTCCACAAAACTAAGGACTTCAAAAACCTTAAAAATATCTTTAACTAGATGGCCTAGTTCTGCAGAAGAAAACATTATCTTTGCCGACGAGAAATCAGAACGGCGAGAAGAGTTGATGAGACCAGAGAAGTCCCCTTGGGAGGAGGCAGCAACTCCCAAAGAAGGTGCTTCACTGGTCGTGCAAGATAAGTACCGCCTGCAAATTAAGCAAGAGGGAGGAAAAGCGAAAGATGCTTTGCCATGCTCCCTTTTGGCCAAAAGCCAGTCTCATCTCCTTGAAGGACTTCCTAGAGGATGAAGAAAGTACCATCTTGGGGAGTCTTGTCCTTTCATCTGGTCGATTCCTCAATAAAATGGTCAAAGCAGGCGAGACCAGGGCAGTGGGGCCAAAAAAAGGTGGGAAAATTCACCAAAAGATACCGCAACAAAGCCACATAAGCCAAAGGAGGGGCAAGTTCTTGGTCAACCTCTTCCTCTTCTCAGGAGACTGGGGACAGGATAGCATCCTAAGAAGTCTTGGGAGCGGAGGGAGCTTTCTTTAGCAAGTCCATGATTTGAGCTAACTGCCTCTTAATAGGAGCCAAAGTTGGCTCGTCATGATCCAAATGAAGAGGCAAAGGAGACTGAGGTTTTTGAGTAGACTGAAGAGGTGATAAGTGCCTGGGAGCGGGCATTGGGTTCTCAGGAACTAGCGCCGGGCACTCGGGAAGCGGCACCAAACATTTAGCAGTGGATGTCAGGCGCTTGTGAGTTGTCGTTGGGCACTTGGGAGCCAGATGAGGGTGCTCAGATGAGAAGGCCTCCGGACTGTCCATGTAGACTAAAGTGGATGTTGATGGACAGTGGCAGGGACAGAAGGGTCCACAGCCTAACTACATGAAGGCTGGGAACTGGTACTAGACTTCTTATACCCCTTAATGGGAAGTGGATCTGGAAAGTGACCAACATCCACGGAAGGGCATTTAGACAGTAGGGAAGAGTCTAGGTACCGTTTGTGGTGCCTCGTGTCTGCGCCGTAGTTGTTGGAAGAGCTTGAAGATAAATGATGCATCTCTAAAGACACGCCTTTCCAAAGGCTGTCTGCCAACACCTGGGATTGTGCAACAGGAGCGCCTGAGAGGCAACAACCCATGTGCAAACCCTACCGGGCTTCCCTTGGACTCGTCTTCTCCCAGGTTCAGGGGAGCAGGATAGTGGCTCTGGTCTAAGAGAACCAGCAGGACAGATAGCCACCTCCTTCACTTGCACTGCACTCTAACTCATCACTTTACCTGCAAACACTTTATCCATTATCACTTTAAGTGACCTTCCTAACTCTGCCACTGTACTTACTACCAGGTTAATCTTATCAAACCTGGATTCGAGACTGGCAATGGCATCAGGGTTGGAGGCAAGGGAGCCAGGCAGGGGAGTAGGGGGTTAAATAGTACGAGGGCAAGGAATAGGAGAAGGTACGAATATGAGTAGTAGGAAGAGCAATAGGACTAACCTGTGAACTAGGTTTAGGTGTAGCTTCTACACTAAGGGAACGTCTCTCGGCTCTAGAAGCTGCTTTTCTCATCCTATCTCTCTCTAATTTATCTACGTGAGACTTCAGAATTTTCCATTGCTTACCTACCATGAGGAACACTCATTACAGGGTTTTTTCAGTATTGCACTCTCGCCCCCTACATCTACTACACATCGTAAGAGGATCATAACAAGCTTTTGTAGCCTAGTTTTACAGCCTCCACTGCAATAGCAAATACTTGAACTGCTAGAATTGGACAAAATTCAGCAAAAAACTAGGGAACTACTCAAAAAATTATAATAAACTATCAAAAGCTTGCTGGCTACCAAAACAAAGTAATTGTACTTCACCAAAATCAGCAAAGACAACTGAAAAACAATCAAAAAAGGTTCTGCAAATGGCACTGATGAGTGTACCAGAGCCGGCAGAAACAAATTGAGCTTACCTGACACATTGTTTCCCGTGTTCCCTGATAGTGGGCAGAGCCTGTCACCTACATGAAACAGAAAGAAGCACTACCACAAATTTTTTAAAAAGTTGTTGCGCGAGTTAGAAACGTTAGCTATGTAATTACTTGGTAAGTAATTGCTTCTGTGAAATCAAGATTTCACTTCTGACCAAATAAAATAAAGATATACACAAGATACTCACCAATGGTTGGGTCATGATACTCCAAGAAGCTATGACTCACAAACTGAAGGGTCAGAGCTGAAATGCAATATGAAATACTATTAATCAGCATAAAATTTCAACTGTAATCTTTCTTAGCACTGTCTAAATGAAAAATTAAAGGCCAAGCAAAGGACCTCTCTTAACTTCACTGTCTCCATCCTAAAAGGTAACTGAATAAAGTCAAATAATTTAATTTTACTTTACATAAAATATACAGTAGTTTATGAAAATCATCCCTTTCACACACTGTTCCCTCCTCCCCTCCCCTCCCCTCCACTGGATGCTTTTAAGAGATTCAATCGAGATTATATGCTGAACTTGGCTGTATCATTACAACCTAATGGTCTAGCTGATTAGTTCAACTACTGACATTACAATATTAAAAGCTCATCATGAAATACACAATACTTCCACCTGTTACACAAACACACACTTACAACATCCCTCTTTACCCTCAGTAGTTTCAGCCAAGGTTGGTCATACAGTTACATGTACTAATAGCATCCAGAGAACACTTTGTTGCCTGCAAAAAAAGAAATTACTTTACAGGTACTGACAAATATTGTCTCATTTACAAGCTATAACTATATTGTCATATTGTTCAATGACAGCCAAGTTCCACTCCTATTAATCAGTGGCACTATATCACGACTGGCAGAAGACAGTCAAATGGAGTACTATTTTGTTCTTTTTTCAAAAGGAAGTCCCTAATTTCATTTCCTTCTCAAAATCTACCTCTTTATTCTACATGTGTTTACAGTACAGTACTGTAATTCCAATAGCACTTCACTGCACTTGTTACTTCTTTCTAATGGGCACCATATTCTTTGGAAGCTTGAATTTCGAGTCAATGGCTCGTGTTCGGCTTGTTCCAAGAATGGGTTTCACCTTCTGCATAACATATAATAATAATAATAATAATAATAAATTAAGTTCAAATTATCACACTATACATATTCTAACAACTTCCGCTATGATTTTCTTATGAAGAATGCTACTGTATTTTATTTTCCAGAAAACTGTGCATGTATTTTTAGTTATATACTTGGGGATGCATAGGCTAATTTCCATGCACTTTAACTATATTTATCAATTTTCCTTTATCACTAACAGAATGTTACTTTATGTTCATGTTTGAAAATAAAAATTTGCAAGACACTACTTTTTATACAATTTTGTCGTTATTCCCCCAATACCATATTTCACTGTAATTTATGAACCCCTAGCTAAGGTTAAGTCAGGGTTCCACAAAGGGAGGTAAACCCCTTTAGGCACTCTGATAGGCTGTACTGAGTGCCCAAGGTTGGGTTTAGTTACACTCAGAAATTAGTTCAATTCCCCGTCTAAACCCAAGAGTCTCACAACAGTATTGCTAAGCTTAGGGGGATAACCTATAATGGGTTAACTAAGCATTTTTTTTTTAATATAAGTGAAGGGTCAATTCATTAACATCATTTAGCTTAAGAAACTAAAAAAAATATTTGCCTATATTTGCATTTGTATTACATCACTACTTGGGTATTACTAGAATTAGTTTAGGTAAGTCTAAGGATGAGCTCCGCACAGAGATATTGTTTATTAATGACATTTCTTGACAGAACAATATGCCTAGAAAAGGGTGTACATGATACAGTACTGGTGAGATAACTTCAGAAATTTACCAAAATAATGTAAGAAATTTACCATCTTTCATTGACGTCTTACGTTAATCCCCACAGAGCTTTCCTTGTTATAACATGAACAAGATGGTAAATTTCTCACATTATTTTGATAAATTTTTCAAATTATCTCGCCAGTACTGCATCATATAGGCTATATATACCCTTTTATATGCTGTCCATTAAAAAAACTTCATTATCGTTATGTTTAAGTCTTACTTAGAGTTACCTTAGTTTAACATTCAAAAACCTATTGAAAGGAGCATAAAAAGCTTTGAAGTGTTGATACGGGTTTTAACCAAAAACTGAACACTTCTTCCAAGTCCTGGTTCCTGCCAGTTGCCAACCAGAATATTTACCACCTTTTATTCATGATATTATTTATGTTTGTCTTTTGTTTATCTTTATGGTAATTGCTGTCTTTTACCTATGTTTTTATGTTTATCCCCAAGGGGCTGGTACTAAATATGGAGCACATTTAGCACGTAAAATGGTAGTGGCCAAAACCAGAGGGATGCAGTAGTAGTCTTGGTAGAACTAAGTTATAGGTACACGGCGGGTATTTAGCGAGAAATGGCAGTTTCTTATAGTATTTTGGATGCTTATTAACAATTTAACGTTAATTTTTGGCATTCAGCTGTAATTAACTTTGAACTCTACCCTACGGTGAGGGGACCCGATGGGAATCCGGGTTTCCATGCGGCGATCTTCAAAGACAGGCACGATGCGTCTGCGAACAGTTCATATCCCGTCTGGCAAAAGTGCAATAACTTGTGCGTATGGGTAACTCCCCACCCCCTGGGCCAGTACTAAACAGGCGAAGGACATTCCATTTGGCCAACAACAAACAAATGCGCCAGTGTCAAGCCTAATATTGTTGAAAGAACCAGTTTCAAGGTACTGCACTTGCGGACGGGATATAAACCGTTGAAACAAGGCAATCGCTTGATGCTCTGTCTTGTGAAGATCGCGTTAGTAACCCCTTGTTGGATGGACTTCGGGGACAATTACAGGTTAATTACAGGCGACCGTAAAAATAACGTTGAATTTGTAAATAAGCAACCAAAATACTATAAGAAACTGCCATTTCTCGCTAAATACCCGCGGTGTATCTATTACTTAGAAATACCGTAGTCTTCAGTTTTACGACATTAACTATCCTACCAGTAGCCTAATGATTGAAGGCTTATGCCTAATAGGCCTATTTATCAATTCTAAATGTGTTTAAAGTACATCCTTAAAACACAGGTCACTATTAGCACAAAAATATAAAATTTCTTAATCTACTTTACTATGCGGACATCCCTTTTAGCTTAAATGCTTCAGAGTAAGTCAGGCCCACTTGACCGAGTCAGCTGAACCTGCCAAATGCTAACAAAGTTTTAACATTCTGTTTATTCTAAACCAGTGACAATTCACACACTACCGTACACACTGATTAGACACAACATACATACCTTTTTAAATTATATAAATTCATGGACACAGTAATTAATGTAAATGTCAGAGAAAGTCAGGCTCACTTGACCAGGTGGGCCTCACCTGTCAAAGGTTAACAAAGCTTTCACGTTCCATTTATTTTGAATTTGAGACTAATCATGCACTTCATATTGAATAAATAAGATATTTACACCTTTTTAAACTGCCTATGTTTAAATACACAGCCAGACCTCTTAAATGCACCCGAGTAAGTCGGGACAACTTGACTGAGTCTGCTAAACCTGTCAAGGGCTAACAAACCTGCAAATTATACTTATTTTGAATTAAAGACTTGACAAGTACTCTACATTGAATATACATGATATTTAAAAAATTTTAAGACAAATTCACAAACATAGTAATTAACATAATGTGTCAAAGTAAGTCCTAGCCCACTTGACTGAGTTGGCCAAAATTTGTCAAAGGCAAACAAATCTTGTAGGTTGGCTATTGAATTAAATACTATTCACACACTCCATATTAAATATGGAGGTTTATTTACATCTTTTCCATCATATAAATTCACAGACATAGTAATCAACGGTAATGCGTCACAGTAAGTCGGGCCCACTTGACTGGTTCGGCCGAACCTGTCAAAGGTTACCAAAGGTTTCAAGCTCCTTCTATTATGAACTGGAAACTTATTCACGCCCTAAATATTGGATATATAGGATATTTACACCTTTTCCAACTATATAAATTAACGGACATTGTAATTATCGTAAATGCGTCAGAGTAAGTCAGGCCCTTTCGACCGAATTTGTCAATGGGTAACAAAGCTTTCAGGTTCCTTCTTATGCATTAGCGACCATTCATGCACTAAACATTTAATATATAAGATAGTCACACCTTTTTCAATTATCTAAATTCGCGGACGTGGTAATTAACGGACATGAAGTGTCATTAACTCACCAGACTTCCCGACCCCACCCTCGCCCAGGACGACAATCCTGTACACCTTTGTCCCATTACGAGTCTGCGGTTGGTTGGTGGCCGTGTTATTTTGGCCCGTCGTGGGTGCCATCACTCATAATCGGCTTCCTTTCATCGCCACTAAGCTAAAAAAAAAATAACTTCACGGGACTAAGAGAAGATACTTCCTTCACAGGAGCATCTCACAAGCCGAGGAGTCTAACTATTGTCAACTACTAATACTTTTTTCCTTTTGCCTTTTTGTTGTTCTGTATAGACGACTTGATAGTATCTCCTGATACTCTATATAATAGGATCTGATTCTCTTTATACAGCATCTGTTTGACTTGTTTATTAAGGATTTTGCGTAACGTTATTTCTTCTTATATATAAACATATTTTGTACACTATAATCCATAATTAATTATTATTTTTAATTTATTTGCATGTACATTTTGAAGTTACAGATGGAGTTTATATAACAGGATCTGATTTTTTTAGACCGCAATTCTTGGACCTGTTTACTAAAGATGGAACGGAGATAACATTATTCCAATAAATAAACAACTTTGTGCAATTGATTGGCATTTAAATGCAAATATAACACTTTTAATATCGTAAACCACTACATACGCATAGCTCATCTCACTGTCATTTGATTTAATCCTTAATCTAAAGCAGTGGTTAATATTCCAGCAGTTCTATATAAACTTTTTTTATGGAGACTTTACTATATAAAACAACAGCAAGACTGGCCAAACTTTAATATACTTAAAAAGGTGTATAATGAAAGGCACCGACCTGTAACTTGAATCGCAAGATATGTAGGATTTGATGCTCTCATACGAGCGCAACATAACATATTCCATCCCAGCTGATTTGCGCAGATATCTGAAATACACCTTTTATTCCTATGTTACCAATGAAACAATTAGATTATTACCCTGGAAGGCGTGCCCAATAAACTAAGAAATTCATGGGAAGACATATTTACCAAAATTTTAAAATTCGGGATTTTGTCGTTCTTTAAGGCTAAGTATCATAATGACAATATTGAAATATGTCGCAATTAAAACGCACTCTGCAACCTGCACACTCCATTAAAAATTGACTTCTTTTTACCTGCACTGTACGGAAATTTACGGTTTATCATCATGGAACTTGAGATAAAGATTGGACTATGTATTTTTTATATGGAAAATGGGAGTACAACGGTAAACATACAGAATTATGATGATCATTGTTCAATCAACAAATACAATGTACTTCAGAACACCGATGAAAATGAAAATGCAAGAAAAATCACAGCTGCTCTCCACCAAGAGCAATGGAAATTCACGAATACTCTGTTAATGCACCTTATGTTCTATCTGTTTTTAGTACGTTTACAATAATGGATTTTGTGCCGGATTAAGCCAAGAGAGAAGACCCACCTTTTTATTGCGTCAACACACCTATGAAGGTTTATTGTTGGGAGGTGGCAAGGGTGTTCCAATTATAAACTTTGAAAAATGTATCGAGGAAACTATTAACATGTCTATTATTCTTACTCTATTAATCTCTTTACACTCACTGAAATAAGAAATTACAACTAACTGAAATGAGAGGAATGGGACCCTGTCCCCTGACGGGATTTCCCGTACGAAAAGGGGAAATAAGAAAAAAAATTGTTATTATTGTATCTTGTGGTAATCATTACCAACAATAGGATCTTGTAGAAATCATTACAAACAATAAGATTCGACTCCCTGTCACCTGGCAGGAAGGAACAGATTCACAATAGGCTTCTATAGTAGGAATCTCTTGAGCTTTTCGTACAGCAGTCATTAATAGGGTACTGTTGTATTCGAAGTTCATTATTGCTAAGTTACCGATTTGTACCTTGTTCTCGATTAATTTTATTTTATTGAACGCTCTTTTAGTACTATGTCAGTTGCTAATTTTTGTAATGTTCATGTCCTTATTCAAAAATCGTTTCAAAATTCAATGAATTGTATCATTTCTCTACCAAGTCATTCTTGAACTATACTGCTTGGAATTCTTGCTGCTTGTTCAGCGTCATCTAGCCTACTGTTGTTGTATCCACACGGTTTAGAATCCAGAATGTGTAGACAGATCATAATAAGGAATTTAGCTGTTAATCAAGAGACATCAAAAACTGGTTAGTGACCGGAGGGAATTTCTCAACAGGATATAGAGCGAGCAGACTCGACTTGCAGCAGTGGCGTATCTGACTCGGTTCATACCAGTAATTGCACTTCATTTCTCGTTGCCTTCTCTCGTGTATGTATTTACAAAGGGGAAAAATCCCGTTTTCTCTCCGTAACTATACGCAGCAACTGCAGTACTGAAATAAATTCAAGTCTTGCAACTTATATTTTCACTCACCTTGACAAGAATGTCAGGTCAGCATTTATCATATAAGCCCGTTTCTAATTTCCACAATTCAAATTGACCTTTAGTTTTTCTTTATACCTTTTTGAACTATGAATACCTTTGATTAAATACCTTAGTTACACAGTTATCCAGCCAATGACTCTAGTAGATAAATAACAAATTTGGGAGAACCTGCCGTCTTCGCGTTTCCTGTCATTGTAAACAATGCATTTCTGATCAGTTTCAAAGATTGGATTTCGAAAAGTTTAAATACAGTATTAGGTGGGAGGGTCATATGCAGCTGTCCACCTGAATTTCAACACTGCGGTAGTGTGGCATTAAAACGAATGACTAAAGAAATTTAGGCTGTAGAGCCAAGCGCTAGGGCACTCCAGTGCTTCTTACAGCGAAAAGAGGGAATTGGTGTGGTGTGGACAGCAAGATAGGATAAAGCATGACTGGATGTAAATTACTAGACAAAAAAGTGGTTGCAGCTATGGGTCGAAGGGACACTGCAAACACTCTTCAGTAATAACTACAGTGCACCGAATGGGGTGCACTGGTGGCATCGAGCCACTACGAAGGTGGGCCATTAGATTTTCTGTAGTTTGGGCATTATGGCCTGAAAATCTAGCGAAAAGACATAAACTAATTTTTTGCTTGCCTAAGTTAAAATTCTTCATCGTTGGATTTTGTTCACTGACTATACGTCATGCAAAAGGACAAAGCAAAGCTATTTGATAATCCCTTTGAGGCTGCGAGAGCCATGTTCATATTCTTCTGCATGCCATCCAGCACAATAAAGACATGTTGCCAAAATTTGCTTTTGTTCAGTGCATTGTATATTTTACCCGATGAACATGAGTGATGTAGTATGGATGAACCTCAATTCTTCCGGTGTTTTAGATGGACAGAAAATTTACCTTTAAGCCTTATATTACATCTAATATAACCTTGCAAATAAATATGAGTTTGGACCTATTCAAAATGACAATGATTTACTTAGTTTATCTAAACCAATGGGTCTTAATACCGGATATAAACTTTCTAATTTACTACTAAGCACTGGGGATTAAGAGCTGTATAGTTTTACATTTGTTTCAGCAACCAACAGCTGAGGTGTAGAAAAGTGTTCTCTTAAAGCCTTGATTTCTGTCTAGTGTTCCATGGGTCAGTCTCTTAGAACTCAGCTTAATTTGTCTTTACAAGCAACATGAATGTTTGTAGGTCCCGTTGCTAAGTAACCAATTGGTTCTTAGCCACGCAAAATAAGTCTAATCCTTCGGGCCAGCCCTAGGAGAGTTGTTAATCAGCTCAGTGGTCTGGTAAAACTAAGGTATATTTAACTTTTTTTGGTAAGAAAATAAGAGAAACCTGATTAAACTTTGGAGGACTTCTGGTTTGATAAATGCAATTTAGGCACTGGGGCAGTTTCAGCCATTCAGTGCTTAAAACAGTGACAGTGGGGGGGGAGTTGCAGTGATTGGATAGCAAGATTGAAGATAGGGAGTGGAATTGAGGTAAAGTAAGATGCTGAAAGGTGTGCAGCCAAAGGGAAGCTGCAAACACCCTTTAGTTATAACTACAGTGAACCAAGTCAGGTGCACTGACAGCAATATCCTCCTAAATGGTTTAAAGGATTTCAAAACAACAGCTTCCAAATTGCACGTGTAAATCAGTCCCTTTAATTTTTTCAGAACTCAGTACTCCAGTGTTTTTTGGCTTCTATTAACCTCCTGACTTTTCCCTAGTAGCACTTAGCTTAATTTTTTGTCACATATAACTTCAAATGTATTTTCCCACCAAAAATGAAGCTTCTCCTTCACACCAACAAGAGCACAGAATCATCCACATTCATGAAATACTCCGTCACTCATTTCCAACCCCTCTCCTATTCCAAAACTTGTACCTACACAAATTCTTGTACTTTTTCTCATCATTCCATCTTCTGAAATATTAACTAACTTAAGATTCATAACATCCACCCTAATAAGATATTTCATGTCAAAATACTGTAACCACATTCTTAACTACAGATTTGTCGAGATGTTTTCCTTTCAAAATACTGTACACTGCTAATCACTCAAGCTACCTTTTACTTTAATAATAAACTCCTTCACACCACATCTTGATTACTGTATTTCTCCCAAGTATGCCTTATGATGTATATGCAGCACTAAAGGATTTTTGCAAGGTCATTTTGAACCCCTTCTACACTGTTTTATACCTTACTCACTTTGCCCGTTCTCTTATATCTCTTCTAACATAAGTGCCCATATTCTTTCAACTACCTCACTGAAATTTACACCCTATTTCACAAGGTACTCTTTCTAGATGAGTCGCTTGGGAATGTGACCCAAGGGTCTGGCTAAACTACTTTATTGGCAGTACAGTATATATGAGTCAATCAGTTCTCAATTCGACTGTTTGCATCCTCTAAGTCAATGTGTGCTCAGAAAACACACACACACACAAAATCCACTACCTTTTCCTCCACTAAACCTTTGCCTTATGTCTCACATTCTTAACCACCTTTCAAAAACCATACTGGGTCAACTTGACAATGTTATCCCCTTATACTGTAATTCTTTATTATAAAACCTTTTCATTAAAACAGAACTATGATTGTTATCATATCAATGCCTTTCACCTTGCACAAATACATTAACAGGACATTTACAGGTTTAGACCAACACTACTAATACTATTCAACTTTGCAGTGATGCAAAAAAATCTATATACAGTGCTGAAGCACTAAAATCATACAATAATGGAAGAAGTTCAAGCAAAGAGTGTACAAGAAAAGATAAAAAGATGCTTTGCACATGGGGATTGAACCCAGGTCTCTCAAATGAAAGGCATGGGTGCTACCAACTGACCCACACAAGCCATAATGGCAATGTCATATTGTAATACATATTCCATGCTCAAGGATTTTCATAAGCATTCAATTTTTTTTGGTGTCAGTAATACAGCACTAATGAGTTACTTGCTCACCTGAATGGCACTACAGACACCACCCTACTCACGAACATTCAACTTACAAACATTCAGAGATACATATAAGCAGGATCGTAAATCGAAATTGTGTTCAGAGCACTCCCCTTTGCCACCCATAAGTTTTTAAATTTTGCTTTGTACTACATGCTATTCTGCACTATGTACAGTACACTGTATGTACAGTGTATTGTGGTTTAGGATGAAAAAATGTAAAGTACTGTAATGATTATATATCATACTGTACTTAAATAGGCATGAGTATGGTAATCAACTTACAAATGATTCAACATATAGATGGCCATCCAGAACGTACCTCATTTGTAAGTAGGGTGGTGGCTGTATATCTGTAAGTGTAAAATGCATAAAAAATGTGAGAATTATGTTTACAGTTTCTGGAACAAAGATCATCAAGAGTTGAGTGTAGTCTACCCAGGTTATTCAAGTACAGTAAAGGCATCCTTAACCCAATGACTCTGAGTTACGGAAAAAATCCATTTTCTTGCTTGCTGTTTTCTGAGGCATAATTCTTTCATGTAATGCACTAGAAACTGAGATTTAATGGGTTCATTCCAATATTTCATACTGATGAAATCCCCGTGGAGATGACACTTTTGTTGGGACAGCCTGATCGCTCACAACCCACAGGTTAGTTAGAAAGTGTTAACTGTGGTAATTTCATACTTAAATATTGTTCCACAATAGTTTAGTGAGAGCAGTCACATTTCTAAGTTCTCACAAAGGTCACCATAACAATTTGTTTCTAGTTGATAGGTGGAAATTTGAGTGAGAAAATTATAAGAACTGAACATCCTAATTAGAAGAAACCCAAGAGAAAAGTAAAAGGCAGAAAACCAAGTAGCTGGTGGCTAGAGAAATGATACTTAAAACCTTGAGAACCATTTACAGTGTACCATGGATGTGTTCCTTGTTCACATGTATACTTCCATTTAAAATGTGCAATGTCAGTTTATGTTTACATTATACCGTATAAAGAAATTATATCTAGATGAATATTTGGAGACAATGGACAACCCCAGCTAATTAAATATCATCATCTAAATAAAATTTCTACTACTGAAACAAGGACTACAACCACACATCACAATGAAAATGTCAAATGATGAATCACATGGAAAATCTTAAGAATTGCTAATCCACATAAAAATTAGACCAGTGTATTGGTCCTTTAACAATTCCTTGTTGAATGACATTTCTGAAACAATATGTCAGTCCAAGATTCAGAAGGCTTGAGGCTCTAACGGTTGTTGGGGAAAAATGGTGAAGATCTTTACTGTACAGTATAATATCACACATGGCAGTGACAGTAATTACAATCAGTAAAATAAGAGACAGGATCTCTGTTCAATTTTTGGGATGACAGTAAAAAAGAAAAAAATAAATTCATTTGCTACCACAATCTATTATTCTGAAGTTATTAGACCAGCATTTCATCATACAATCTCAAACTTCACAACGATGATATATCTAATAATAAAAAAATGATGGAATAATACAATTATAATCTCATATTTTTTATCCTCAATAGCAAAAGGAATTAAATATGTAATAGGATAGTTCACCAAAAACAATTTTTCTTTTCTCATAGTTGTTTAAAAAACCACACAAAAGGGCATACACCAAAGAGACATTAAACCTTGTAAAAATCATAATTTTAGAACAGGTGAATCAACATCCACACCAACTATAAACCTGAGATTCTGGAGGTGTGTTTAGATAGTCAGGATCCCAATAGCAAATATCAAAACTTGACTTTCAGGGTAAAATATCATACGATGTGGTCTTAGGATTCAGTAGGGGAAACACAGAATAAAAACCATTTAAATGCAGCTATGCGCAATATGCATAGCCCACACCTGGTGGTGGGGGCTTTTACAGATGGACCTCTCAACAAAAATTTAGCATAAAAAAAAGTTTGGAAACTAATAAATTAATTCCTTAAAATGTAAGCACTGAGTACCTTAAAAATGTTTACTTCATAAATTCTATATTAAAATAAATCCCAACACTGTAAAAGATTTACAAATTTAAAGTGCCTTACAATTTTAAATTGGTGCAGTACATTTGCAGAAGTTGGCAATGTTACCATTTCAAGCACTACAAAATACTGTACTTCTGAATTTCATAAAAAAAAAAAACCCTTTTTTGTCACATCATTGAAACCTTTCCTTTTCCTTTGATTTATTCATGGTACATTCTTGTTTATACTTTACTGTACAATGAAGAAAAAATTAATGAAAACATCTGCATTTTCAACCTTTTTATTAACTCTTGTACTTTTACATGACCCTTCAAATTCACCAAAATGGAGTTTGAGTAGAGGAAAAAAAATCACTGAACCTCCCTGGCCCCCAAAATAAAATAAAGAGGAAAAGGAAAATAATCACAGAATGTTGGATGAACACTTGACACAATTGTTTCTCAGAAATCCTAAATGGATTAAGTAAAATGCTTGTACAGCTCGTCTTTCTACAACGACACTATACAATGCAAGTCTCTTTGCTATAAAAGAAACAAAAGAACCAAAATGAATTAAGTACTGGTAAGTTCATCAGCAACTCTCAGGCAACTGTAAACCGTGCTTTTCTATATATTTTCTTCTCGCATTTTGTATGAGTTGTTCTTTTCTTGCCTGGAAAGAGGTCATTCTTTCAGCAGCTGACTTCCCAAAAGATTCTGCTGCTGTGCTCAGAGAGCCAGCCTGTTTTAAAGTTCCAGTTAGGCTGCTAGTCTCTAATGTGGCCTTTGAAACACTTGGCGCACCACCCAGTGAAGTGGAGGGTTGTGTGGTGGTCTTACTGATGCTGATGGAGGAAGATGAAGGGGAGGAAGAAGAGGAGTGGCTCATCTGACTGGTTGAGGCAACTGGATTTGGACTCAGTGGCTGAGGCTCAGGGATGGGCTCTGGAACATTCCCTTCCAAAAAGTTGGTAATTGTGAGGTCCACATTTTGTGTACGCACTGAAAAACACAGAAAACATATCTCTTCATAAATACAAAAAAATATATACAGCACTGTTAAACCCTTAATGATTTTTTTCCTTATTAGACAATTCTGGAAAAAGCACAAACATACAAAAGAAATAATAGTGTTGATAATTATACAGGATGTAATGATAGCAATTACAGCCTATATGTATATATACTATATAACTGAAAGAATATGTCATTCATTAGATAAAAGGGATAAATAAAATTTACTATTAACATTTTATGCTTTTTAAATCATTTACTGAAGCATATTCAAACAGATTAGATAACCATACCTATATCACGTTTAATTTGGTCCAGAGAAATGTGAGGAAGTACTTCTTGCACCTGCTGAGCCATTATGTGTACTTCTGGGCTAAGTAAAGGATTACTGCTGGCTGCAGCCTCTCGTGCCAGTCTTTTCATATACTCTACCTACAGAAGAAAAAATGGTACCACAGTAATATGATTCATTCAAATTACTGCAAACCTGAATTAAACCATGCTTATTATATTTACAATATGGAAAAAGAGTTGATTGTAAATTCAGACGTAGGAAAAAGAATGATCAGTACAAGTGCTGTATTGGTGATATTTTTTGACACTTACTTTGTCAGCTACAGTATGATTTGTGGCCTGAATACCAAGGGCTGCTGCAGTAGCAGCCTGGACACGAGCACCATACTCTTCAGGAGTTTCACTTTCACCCCTCCTCATTTCTCCAATATAACTGAAACAAAAAAAGGAGAATGGATAGCCTCAATCTCTACGTAACTACAGTATCCATTTCTGTATAAAAAAAGATGACCATAAGAATAAATAAATAAATAAATATCAAAAGATGAAACCTATTCATATGAAACAACCCCACATGGGCCACTGACTTGAAATTCAAGCTTCAAAAGAATATGGTGTTCATTTGGAAAAAGTAAGAGAAGGGAAAGGGAATTACAAAAATAAAATAATAGATGACTTACTCCATTACTATCCAATATATATCTTTACCTGACTGTGAAACTGTGACAGGAGAAAAATATCTGAATATGAGTACATGTACTGTATTATACTTCGTATTTGTGTTACATAATCACCAATATGAAATGAATAACACGTGACTTATCACTATCCAATTTATATCTCTACCTGACTGTGAAAACTGTGACAGGAGAAAAGAGCATGAAGCACAAATCGGCTGCCCATGATGCCCCAAGGACGGAGGGTGCTATTTGTAGGAGTGGAATTCGCCACACACGTAATCCTGCCACTAAAACTGACCCACTCAGTTCAAATGCCCATGAACCATATCTGAAAGAAGAATTGTAATTTAAATAATCTTTGTCTAATTTTATGTACAGTAGCACAGACCCTCATGAGGTCACCAATTATGACAATAATGTTCTCATGATTACACTTCATAAATTTTATCAAAATTCTTGATGCTACATCACATAATCATCATTATCTTGAATGTTTTTACATCAGCTTTCCCATTTATAGGGTCAGTTGTGAAATGAATCTCCTCCATTCTCCACTCTGGTACTCTCCTTGCCTGTCCTCTTATCAGGCCTGGTTCCATCTACTCCCTTGCCTTTCATATCTATTACTTTTCTTACCAATTGTTCCTCATTTCTTCTCATCAACATCCAAACAATTTCAATCTTTGAGACCTCAGTTATTTTCCAACTTCCGGACATCACACCTCTGTGCTAACTTATTTGTAATATGATCTTCCCACTGTATTCTGACCATGAATCCTAATGTTTCATGTGTAATATATAAAAAAAGAGTCTGCTTTTGTGCACAAAAACATATTTTTCAAAAAATGTTTCTGCCTTCTGTGATTTCCCTTGAAGTAATGATTATCCCAATTACTATAAAATTGGGAGGAAGCAAAACTACGCAACCTACTTGATGTGATCGAGACAACCAGAAAACAAATGTTACCATATATTTACTTCATGAGAGCAAGTGTGCCACTTGTAGTGGCCCCCTCAGGATGCAAAAGAAGAGGAGGGTTCCGTGAATCACTGAGGTACGCTCGAGCATTGGTTCGAAGTATTTCTCGTCCTTGTGTTACCCCAAGGTCACGGTAGCATAATAACATAGACAGTGCAGCTGGGAGATCATACACACTAGGCTGAAAATAAAACAGGAGGTTTTTTCCACAAATTCTATAGGTCTCAAGTTTATAAAAAAACATGAAAGTAGATTATCAAACACTAAAAGTAAATATAATCTTGATATATCAAAGTTTGTATATTTCCTAGGTATACAAACAGCCTTTTATGTAGTAGTATTTCTCAGAACGAGCTCGATATGACTGCTGAAGCTTAGTAACATGATGGTGGGTGGTGATTGGAGTGAATCCCCTGCCCACCTGCTTTAAGCAAACACTTTTTCTTTGGCATTAAGGACTACATGAGGATGTTAATAAAGGCTCTGGATTGTATACCCAAGAAAAATATATATTACCTTTAAAATTTGTTGCTATGGAAATACAAACCATTGCCTTTTATGTAGGAGACTTAATGCTCAAGTAGGAGAACAGTTCCTCAATCAATTGTCAAGCTGAATCTTCCCTAGATATGTCATGACCCCTATACAGGCTGTCATAGGAGACAGGTTTTATCTAAACACACTAGAAAAATTCAGTGAGTCCTGTTTCCTAGGTGACTGGAAAGAACAGGTCAGATGGCAACTAACATCCAGGTCAATTATTAAATAGTAGCTTCCAATGGGGACTGATGAAAAAAAAAGGGGGGAGATTTTGAAAGGGGAGTTGACCCTAGAGTATCAGGATTTATGGCTGAAGTTCAGTGAGAAGACTTTATTACAAATGAGGAATTAAGGAGATAGGGTATCAAAAGGCTGGAAAAAAGAAGATAGGTCTCAAATATCAAGACGATCAAGATATCTGATGAGAAGGGATGAGGAACAGTTGTTCAGGAAAGCAGCCATAAGAGGACTCAAGATATTATGAAAAATGGGATCAAAGACTCATTCCAGACTGGAGTTTGGGTAAAAAGATCCCAGCACAAAAAAAAAAAGTGGGGACAATATTTTGTAAAAATAACTCCATGAAGGAAACACCTGACATTAAAAATGTTATTGATCATGATGAATAACTGATACTCTTAATAATAAGTTATGGAATGAGTGAAGTATCATAGAATTAAAAAATAAGACTATTAAACATCTTTGTGTTGTTTATAACATAAGTACTGTATGTACTGTGTGAAATTTTAGTGGCAATTAATTTTCCAAATATTTCTCTGAAATTGAATGACAAATACTGTATATTAAACTAATATTTTAAACAGAATGAAAATTAAAGGATACCAGTTAGGACAGGCTATTAATTGCTCCACTGAACTGCGCCAGGGCACTGACCTGTGTAGGCTATAAACCAACCTTCATTACTCACTGGGAGGGGCAAACCCCAATTGTCCTTTAAGATGAGGTGCCACTGTATTAAGCAGTTGGTTTGTGTTTTAACCGGGCAGTTTTAGTAAAAGTAACAGTAAGTGGGTTTGCTATTTGAATTAACATAAATAGCAAGATAAAAATGCAGTAACTAGATTACATATATCACATTTAAGTTATTTCAACTAATGTTAGAAAATACTTGTGCATAAAGGAATAAAGCATCAGACTGTTAAGCATTCATAATTTTTTCATACATCTGAATTACTATATGTAAGAAATTTGATGCAAAATAAGAATGATAATGAGAGTAAACTCACAGTTATACACGGCAGAACAATAGATACTGCGAGGTGATCAAAAGGAGTAATGTGATTAGTCGTGATGACGCAACACGATTTATTTCTCTTTTCCACTGACTCTTCTCGTACAACTAAACCCAAAGTTACATACAGCACCCGCAAAACCACGCTAGAGAGAGAAATTACAGAACTTTTATATCAAATAATCAAATAAAAAGATCAATTTGTCTATTAACAGTTTTAAAATTTTATGCCAGAAAACATCAAACATCAACTTTCATCTAATAATTTCCATTATGTGCTCTACAAATTAATCAACAATCAGAATGTTTTAATCTCACTAACTAACCTAAAACTACATTCAGACAGTTGTCCTTACCTTCTGATAACTGTGTTGTAAGGAAGAACAGATGCAGCTAAAAATAACTGTAAAGACACAAACAGACGTAGCAAAAAGATGACGATGCCCAATGGTGTGTAAAGCAGGATGAACAACAAACTGGGGCCACTGGGCAACCTGTAATGGGGGAAAAAAATTGTTGCTGATAATTTATGAAAATGAAACATAATTACAAACACAAGCACTGTTAGTATGTATTAATGGATATTTCAAGTCAAATTGCTCAAATCTATTTATGGAATTGGGAACATTATGTACAAACATCCAAAAGCTGGTTCACTTGCCACTTGACACAGTTTAAAATATTTGATACTAAAATCTGCACTTCATTTAATTCCTCTAACTGTTGTCAAGTGGATATAACATCCATATTTAGCAATCAGGTATCAGATAACACGGGTGTAATGGGTTCCGTTGCTGTTGATACAATCCATGAATTGTATCCATCATTAAACGTAACTATTAGTTTTTAAGGTAACGGATACTTTTAAATCCCTCTCAATCATTTTCTTTTATTATTTACTTGGAAAACTAAAAGCATAGCTATACATTAATACTGTACAGAAAAAATTAAACCACCTCAATGTTGACTTATACTGACGAATAGCATATGATTACAATATATCTTATATGGATACAAATGAAATATGGTTACAATACAGAAAAAAGATTAAATTCACTTTGTGTAAAATGAATTCATATAATGTATAATTTTAAAACAGCATGCAATATTTCATACTTAATTCATATTTAAACAAAAAGTCTTAACTTAAACAAAAGCTGGTCTAGTTCTTGGTGTTTGATAACAAGGTACATTAGTTATCTAGTGGCTAACGAATGCGGGCTTCTGTTGTCCTTTGACATCAAGAACAAAAGCAAGATCAGTTAAGAGTGAGACTGTGATAAATAAAGACTCTCAGGTTTGCATGTGTAGTAAAAATGTGCATCATCTTAAAAATTTGTAATTTGTTCCTACAAGGATATAAACCTTCATCTTTTATATGAAGACTTAATCCTTTGGCAGGAAGTACTGTCTACTGATCATGACTGATGTTCATATCCCACCTGGAAATGTCAGCTTCCTGGTCACGCAGGTGAACAAGCAAAGGAAGACTCCTGTAACCACCTGTGCACCCTGACATGTACGATGTTGAAGATGACAAGGGCCCTGTGTTAGTATGGCTTGTTTGTAGTCTTACTCTAGGAAAACAATAAAACTCTGGTTTTCTGTGTGGGGCATTAAGACTGGCTCAGAAGATAGTATATTATCATGAAAGTATGCTCTGCACCCTTGATTCTTGTTAAAAGAGGGATGGGTAAAGTCACACCTACTGACTATCAAAAGTCAGGGATTAGGAGTTCTGTTATGTAAATAACCTACACTTGGCCCAACCAGCAAGAATATAGCTGGGTAGAAAACAGAAGAAAGAAAATACCAGTCTTCCTTCTTCAACTACCCTTTCACCCCGTCAAGCATTGGGAGAGATACTACAACTGTCTTAATAGAGCTCAGGCGTTAAACATTTTGATCAGCTACACAGAAACAATGTATCCATGTACTTGCATGGTACACCATGCCTCTCAATTATAAAGAGGCAAAAGTGATTAGTGTTGCCACACTCCTGCCTTACCTGCAATTCTGTACAGATCAACCTCACAGTAAGCTAGCCTTCATTGATTCCAAGAGGTACTTAACTATATCCTAAAAATGTCAATTCAGGAGGGACCCCTTAGCACATGGGAAACATCAATAATTCTCCTGTTGTCTGGTTTACTGGATGGGATGGTAGTCTAATAGGCCTTGGATTAAAACATACAGAAGAAATAACAAATTACAGCCTGTGGTCAACATGTTCTGTGGAATATAATTGAAACTGGAATACAAAATTCAAACCAAAGGCCAAGAGCTGGGACCTATGAGGTCATTTAGCGCTGAAAGGCAAATTGAAAGTAAAAGGTTTGAAAGGTGTACCAGGAGGAAAACTTAGCAGTTGCGCAATGAAAACATAGTTAGGGGAGGGATGAGAAAAGTAAGATGGCAGAAAGAGAATAAGTAAGATGGTGCAGCTAAGGGACGAAGGGACGCGGCAAAGAACCTTAAGTAATGCCTGCACAGCACGCGATGCACTGACGGCACTAGGCCTATTCCCCTATGGAGATGTGTTCCTCGAGAAATGATACTAAGAAACTTACATAACTACAATGACCAAGGCAGACCTGAGGGCCACGCAATGTGACCGAAAGGTCTCGAAAATATCCTACCCAAGATAGCCTATAACAGGATGGCGTCAGACTAAGTTATGGTACACTACCAGTGCGGTAACCGACCGAAGCCACCATAAATTACTTTAACCTAGAATGCAAAACTTAATTTAATAGGTTATATAAAGAAGTTATTCCTCAGGTATAGGATAGTAAACGAAAAAATTACGATAAAAGTAAAATTCGAGTACTGGGAAGACTACCGTAGCCTATGGTACCGGTAATTAAACCATCATATTTCTTACTTACTGCCACCAGCGCCTATTCCGTAATACCCACCTGTTTTTGACAAACAATGCCTCAATCGGTACCGCCATGTTGACAGAGCAGTATGGTCATAACTTAAAATAAAATCATATTTAACTTTTACGCAGCCACTCTCCAGCTGTATATACACTAAGGCTTCAGGTACACTGGTTAAGTCGAGGTTGTGTAATCAAGGACACTCGAAATTTTTTCGTCACACCAGCTTCTGAAATTACAATTTAGCGTTAAATTAACATATAATTAGCTAAAAATATTTAATTAAGTTTAAAATAAGGATATTTTCTGGAAATTTATAGCAAGGATAACTGAATTTGACAAACCAATTTCTATTTCAACCACTTTGTGATACTGAAATATTTTTCTGGCATACGTCATATGATCAATGGGCTAGTAGCTTTTTAAAAACAAAATATGTGTAATAAGACCTACGTAACTTACATAGTTTCAAAAATAAAATATTTTTTATTAAAAATAATTCTAAACAAACTAAAAATTACGTTATTGTTATTCTGTATACTCTATTTTCTAACATGTATTGTACTAAAGGTGTACGTTACGTTGTTTACATGTATCGTGACAGATGGCGACACTGGCAACAGATTTCAGTCCCAGTGAACAACAAGAAAATGGTGAAGGTGGAAGTCGTGGTTTGACGAGCAGACGAACATAGGGCTTTCTCCGTTCTCGTGATGTGATTAGTGAATTTATTTTGTGTTTCCTTTATTCTTAAAGAAATGGACGGTACGACTGACCACGACCTGATACTCAGAGATAATGCGTCGCCGGAAAGAAACGATTCATCATCTGAGGCTTTTCTAAAAGATTCCTCTTCACCCAAGAGTGGAGGCATCTCTAAAGTTTCACTCCGTCTCCTGCCTTTTAAATCTGAGTCATTTAAGGCCCAGTCGCTTCTGGCCCGGTTTCACAGTTCTAGGAAGTCTGAAAGTGGCATAAAAAGTGACCTGAAAGGGTCAAGTGGACCTTGGTCAAGTTTCAGTCGCGGAGGGAGGACTCCTCCCAAAGTGGGAGCAGGTAATTTCGAGACCTCGCAAGGTGTGGGTACTGTTAGTGACACGGAAATTACATCTGCGAGCCTTCCCGATGACCTTAATCAAAATTCTGGGTTGATCAATTACAGCAGCACAAAAGCAGGAGATAGCTCAGCTGCCCCAAGTGACGATGCAGAGAAAACATCTGCTTTCGCTTGTGGGGAAGATGCCCCCTTTTTGTCATCCGAGGGACAAAAGTCCTCGGAAAGTTGGTTCGGTACCTGGCCAGGACGACCTAGAAAATTGAAAAGCCTGAAAAAAAGGTTACTAACATCTGGGACCAAGAATGCAGCCACCGATCAGTTTTCTAAAACTAGTGAAAGAATGAAGGATGGAGAGGAGACTAATAACCAAGTTGGTACAGGGTCGGAAAAGGCTGTCATCAAGGACCGTGAACAAAATTGCAAGGGGAAACTTGATGAATACAGTGAACTAAACCTGAGTAACTTCACAAATGATCCTGCACATCATGTCTCTTTAGATACTTTACTAGAATCTCTGCCTTTAATATATGATCCCACAACACGCCAGTTGTGTGTGGGTTCTGCTAAGAAAGGTCACAATGACAAACATAACAAGAGTAGAATGTCAAAGGCATTTTCTCCAGAAAGATCTGAGTCAAGTGAGGATGCACAAATTGAGAACAAAGAGCACATAGGATCTGAGGTACGCTCACTTGACGCTGAAGATGAATCTCAGAAAGAAGCCTTACTCAAAACATATGAAACTGGAGACAGTATAATCTCATCTAAGCATTTAGAAATCATACAAGAGGTTGATGAAAGTAGTGAAAGTGTGCGTTTAATAGGGAAAGGGACTCCGCAGTCCGGCAACGTCAGTGGAAGTTCCTCTTTGGAGAGAGGAGTTTTTGAAAGTCCGCGCAACAGCTTACAGAGAGCTAGTACAACTAATTCCTTATCAATAACTGATGCTAGTTCTTTTTCAAGTTTGTCAAGTTCTAATACTGAACTGTCAGCATATTCTGCCTCTGACAGTGCAGTGTGTTTGGCCTCACATCTTTCAGAAACAAGCTCCTTACGCGACTTTCCTTTCGGTGAAGGGGAAAACAAGAGTAAACGAAAAGGGATCACAGACTTTTTGACTAGGTGAGTACTTCACTTTGTTTCACTTTGTTTGGTTTTATGTACAGCCCTGTTTCACTTTGTTTGGTTTTTTATACAGCCCTCCACAGGGCCCCTGTATGTTCTCAAAATAAGGTGCTTCCTATATTTTAAAATTGTCTCAGTGTTTTCACGTCAGCATCATAGCTCCTGCAGGATAGGAGAGTGTTTGGTTCTTTTATTTTTATTTTTATTATTATTAAATTATGCAGAAGATTATTAGTCAAAGCCATGACTTGTATAATTTTTCACCTTTGATGCCAATTCTTTATATACTGTGCAATTATTGCCATCATATGTTTCATGTTTAGTATCACTATAACCTTTCTTTACACAATTTTTACACCCGAAGATGTTGGTAGCACATTTATGATTTGTGATTTTCACCACATCTAGGGCAAGCTTGGTCATATCTACAATTTGCTGCGCTGTGACCAAATTCCTGACATTTACAAGAACCTGTTGTTTTAAAAAACTAGGCATCTTTTTATTTTTGTGACAGAGGTTAAATTTTTATTTAGTTTGTCAGTCCTTTAGCAGAATAAGGATATCAGAAAACCATTGAACAAGGTGAGTACACATGTTCTGGACCAGGACTTTTGTAGTGCTTCATTTATTGTTATCATTGTGTTGATGTTCATTTAAGGAACAAGTAAACAGTTTCCTGTCGCTTTTGGAAGAAAGCATGGGTAATTGTAAATTGCTTCTTTATTTTTGGAAAAACTTGACTGGTTCATAGTACAATATTTGGGTAGTAACTGTACTAAATTTCCTTGTATTCATAATACTTGTTTTGGAAAATTTGAAAATAGCCTAATTTAGTAAACGATGTTTTAACAAATTACAGAGCAATTCCGTAAACACTGAGGATATGAAAATATATGATGAAAAATATTACTATTAGAAGTGCAATATCCAGGTTAGTAAAAGAAACTGTGGAAGAAAATGGAAGGGACAAAAGAGAGAATACAAATCATGAAAATTTGAATACAGTATATATCTTCTGTAGATAAATCGAGAGGAATATATGAGCTACCGGCAAATAGAAATTAGAATCACAGATTTTTGTCAACAAATGAATCATGTTTTGTTAGAGATAGTAACCAACGGGAAACAAAATTACAAAGGAAAAGGAAGTACAAATACAATATAGAAATAACAAAAAAAGGACTCTTCAGTATGATGCAAATTGCATATAAGTGCATTGTTAGCAAATGATGTTCCAAAGGAGTGTATTATTCAACTTAAATTCTAGCTAAATAAGCACCAGGAGTGGAAATATGAAGAATACTATTCAGACTGTTAAAAACATTTGTGATCATCATCCTGGTACAGGTTACATCAAAAACAACTCTCTCTCGTAATAAAACCTATCCAACAGTGAAAGACTTATGGCCTATAGCCTTGACAAACACATATAGAATTTTTATGGCCTTAATAAAAACAAAAAAGAACATGTTCATCTTCATCCTCGTTTATTGGGAGACCTTTAATTGGATCATCTGGCAGGCTCATTAATTGTCAGTTACTGTGTATAGATTTCTTGAATGGCTTGTTCTGTCATGTCACACTTGCTTATAATAGATTTTTTTTTTTTTTTTCTTTTAGTATTTGATCAGAGCAATGTGCTGAATAGTCATGGTGTCATTTACAGATAATTTTTTATATTTTTGTTACCTCATGGCTCCAGTAACCTATATTGGCTTTTGCTCCTTCAGGTACAAATTTATGCTTTTGGTAGTAGCCTGCAGTATATGTCTGGGAGGTCTTATACATTTTTGCATTTGTAGTCTGTTGCAATATGCTATATATGACATTTTATGTTGCAATATGCTATATATGACAAAATGAGTAATTTTTATATTCATTTCTTGACCATTTGAGCTTAGTTGGGATGGGTGTAGGAGTCCATCCTGTGGGGATATATTAATTATTATAGGTTGTCATGTTATTGAAAACCAGGAGTCTTCTATACCAGTAAATTATGTGGTAGGCAATATATACACTTTTAGTTACAGTCTTGTGATTACAAAATTAGCTTATGCAGAAATATTTTTAACATACTACAGCGAGTCTAATGTTTCTTTGGAAGAAATTGATGACAGCCTCTCTGGAACTGATTTTAGTTCTTGCTTGATTTCTAGAGAAAGATACGGGTTTTACCAGTCTTTAATACAATACTGTCTTAATGGAACAATCCAGGAAAGTTGGCTTGTCTCATTTTTTCTCAAGCATGCATCAAAGAACTGCTACCTGCAAGCCTTTATCCAGTGACTTCTTGAAAACCTTTAAAATAAGATTTGTTGATACTGTAGTGCACAGGAACTAGACACCTACAGCTACTTTCCAAACAGAATACCAGTTTTTCACGTGCATAATACGGAGATGATTCCTAATTGGCTAAAGTCGTAGGTTGCAGTAAAATTTGGATTCACTATCCCTACTACTGTATTGTGCTGTAAACAGCCAGAGTTTTGCAAAAAACTAGTTTTATCGTCATTGGCTTTTGTACTATTTGAGTAAATGCCCAGTGATACCCAAGATTGGTTCCTTTTAGTTGGAATTTAGTGCAAGACAAAAAAAGACAGGTCAGGCAATGGATAGATGGAATGAAATAGTGAAATCAGATAGACAGTTGTTTACAAAAGTAAGATTATAACATGTCTTGTGTGATCCGTATTGCTATACAGACATTAGCCTTGGGATGTCAGTGAAGCTGTATCCAAAAGATTTTGTTTATATGAGAACAAAGCTTTAAGAGGAATATTAATTGTCAGATGGCTGGAATGTTAGAAACTACCTTTAGGAAAACTAGGTAAATTCCATATGTAGATGAGAAAATGATAAAGGGGGCGTGGAGATTGTTAGGACACAACCTTCGCACAACACCTGGTAGAATAGTATACAGTATAGGCTAAATGATAATGTCAGCTGGGCCCCTGTAAACACCAGAAGAGTTGAAAGACCAAGAAATATTCGATGAACACTATGAGATGGGAGACGGGAGGTTTATGGAAATTAAAGTACAGGAAAGATATGAAGGGCAGAATTTCACAGAAGCTCATCATGTCACAATGTCGTTTAGACTAACTCTATTTTAATAATGGTAATTATGGTATTTGCTGTTACTACAGTTTACTTTTATAGAGCCATTTCTCTTAACAAAATATTTTTAATGTATGTACAGTATTACTTTACCTATTCATCATCCAGAAATGTTGAAGTTGGCCTGTATTAATTTTTTAGGTGAATTCCTTCCCAAGTTGTCCTGATGGGAAGACTCACCATTGCGACAATAATAATGTCAGTACTAATAATATATAAAAAGAATCTTGTATAATGAATGGCACTTGTACAAAAATTTAATTGGTAAGAGGCCGTATGGCCTCTTTAGTTACTTTTTTTTGTAAGAACGTCATTCATCATATACAAAATATTTTTATACATTTTATGCATTGTAGATAAGCCAAACGAGTACCGTAAGGGCAAAATGGATGTGGAGAGACAGGGAAAACAGAATTGGACATGTATGGTACTAATGTCCCTGTTGAGCAGTACTGCCGCATCTCGCTGCCAACACAACATCGTTAGGGTGCATCATTAACTCTTGATTGGTTGCCAGGAAGTTTGGTGATGGTTATAATTTGGAAAAGTTCATGTGTAAGAGTTTTACAAGCTTTTCCGTTGTATCTTGAAATTGTTTGAGCTTAATTGTCCTAAAAATTTCGCATTGCTAATTGAAATTATTCCAAGTAGGTAATGTTTTGTTTGAATGGTCACTCTAAGAATTATTGGAAAGGGTTAGGCCTAATGTATACCAGTACGTTGTTAGTATTGTAAAAAAAAATATATATATATAATATATATATATATATATATATATATATATATATATATATATATATATATATATACATATACATACACACACACACACACATATATATATATATATATATATATATATATATATATATATATATATATATATATATATATATATATATATATATATATATAGTGTGTGTGTGTGTGAAATGGGCTTTTGATTTTCGAAAATGGAACAAGACAAAAACTTTTGCTCTGCGAATATCATCGATCGCTCATTCGAGTTTGCAGCCGCTTGATTTAAATTTTTTATTTGCTATTTGTCAAGGCCTCTGGAAGGCGACGGTGAGGAGTGGCAGACAGTAAAATCAATGAAAGAAGAACTGGAGAGAACCATGAACAGGAGAAAAAAAAAAGAAAGATCCCAGAATTTCAGGTAATTGACTCTTGCTGAAAGCATGATCTGATGCGACAGTTTTTTTTTTTTTTTTTTTTTTATCAAATACCTTGCCTGGGAAATTAAGCATTGAGCAGTTTAGTTAAATCGTAAATATAGAATGAACTTTAGTAGTTTCGTTAAGTTTAGTTAATCATATAACAAGTAGTTAATTAACTGCAGTGAGTTGTAGCTGAAGTGGAGAGTGGAAGAATCTGTGTACTCAAATAAGGACAATAAAAGTTGTATTTGAGGGGGTATGTTTTATCTGATCGAAGGAACAATTGGTTGATATTGGTCTGTGAAGGAAAGTGTCATTGCCTGTGGGATACCAGGGCGACGCTCTCTCTCTCTCTCTCTCTCTCTCTCTCTCTCTCTCTTACCTTGGGTGAAAATCTGGGCGACCTCAATATTTTCGAGGCAAAGCGATCATCTTCAAGTCCTTTCAGGATAATCACAGGGCTGAGAAATGAAGAGTAAGAAGTGTACATCACTTTCGTTCTCCATTTGGAAAGTTAATCGTCAATTGTTCGTGTACGTTCGTTGATGTAAGACTTAAAAGAATGTAAGCAGTATGTTTTCTTACTGCAGAGATCCGGCAATAAAACACGTGGCCTACAAAGGACAGGAATTTTTGAGCGTTGTTCATGCTAAAGCCGAAGTCTTGATGTTCCCTAGACCCTAACTTACAGTAGGCTAACCGAGGAAGAAGGAAACTAGAGCTTGATGCACTTCCTCACGGGTTTTGGACAAAACAGGGTATAGCTTTCGTCTCTCTCGGTAAATTGACTGTGCTACACGTCGAATATCACCAGATTCCAGCAGATTTTCAGGTGGTTTCTGATCTTTATTCACCTTTTTTAGATTTTCAACAACTCTCAAACTTTGTTCAAATATTCAACAACCCTTAGACATATTTGCCTACTTCCTTTTGCACCATCTCAAAAATGACGATGAGGTAAGTATCTTACACAATAAGATTGCCCATTTTCTGCCTGTTCTAACCTTGTCCAGGACTCGTGGTTTAAATTTAATGTAATGACGTTTCTCCGTGCTTTTCTTGACCTTTCGCTGGTTTTTGTCTTGTTGCATCCAGATTTATTTTACTCTGTGACATCACAGGGTGTCCCTAAGGGATGTGGTGTATGTTTTATATCGGATTCTGGGTAGATTTTGATATCGATTCCTTGAGCTGTGCATGTGCTGTTGAGTTTAAATTCCGTAAATATGCGATCTTGTTCGTCTGCAGCAGTTGGATATCCCCCTCTCTCTCTCTCTCTCTCTCTCTCTCTCATATTCTCTGAACATCTCTCTCTCTCTCTCTCTCTCTATTCTGTGAACATGCAGTAAGTTGTTAGTCTCTCTCTCTCTCTGATTCCGTGAATATGCGATAAAGATGATCGTCTCTCTCTCTCTCTCTCTCTCTGATTCCGTGAATATGCGATAAAGATGATCGTCAGCGGCAGTTTTGATTCTCTCTCTGCCTCTAAGCTGTGCAGGATCGCAGAAGCCCTAGACTCTGTGCAGTGAGGATTAGTGCTCTTCCTTACTGATGTTCGTCAGAGTCGCCGAGCGTGACAGATGTTGAAAGGCACTTGGCTCGTTAATCGTCCCAAATGATGAGGATTGGCGGTTGGGTCACTTGAAAGGAGTCCTTTCTGAGCTGATGGCACGTTGGGAGAGATTTTAGCAAGGGGATGGGACTAGCTGGGTGGTATGGTGATGTGGTAGGAATACGGTCTAGGTGTCACATGGCTTCTCCCGAGTTTATTGGATGGGTAGGGTCACGTGACGCGCGCGTCTTTGCATTATTTTCTTGTTTGTTTATGGAAAATTTTATTTCTTTATTTTCTTGTTTGTTTATGGAAGAATTTTCTGCATGCCAGTTTGTTTCTGGAAGTTTCTTTCGTTGATGTGTTTGTGGGCGTTATGGGATTAAAAGATAGAAGATTGTTAATTTCTCTTGTTTTTTTAATGGTTCGGTGATAGCTCACTAATTTTTAGAACTTCGTGAAAAGCGTATATAAAAAACATAGGGAATTGCATATATGAAAAACCTTCGTGCATTGCGTATTCAACTTGCCAAGCGCATTCAGTTTGCAGCAATCTATAAATAGCCCGTGCCATTTATTTGTAAAAAAGCGTTCAATATACATATCGCCGAGTCCTGGCACGCATGCAATGCAAAACGTTGCGCCCGCCGTCATTTGCACGACTTTGGCATTTTGTCGCCTGTAGGTATCGATTTGACGGGCCGTTCCACCTCCTTCCTTCCTAACCTGTCAAGGTGGTACGCCGTCATTGTGGTGCCTCGTTTTGCTGCTGTTTCCCCCACTTTATAAGCGTAGTTTATATGTTAATTACGGTTGATTGTTATAGAGAAAAGTTTTTATACAATTGTTTCTGTTGTCTAATTGAGCACATAATCTGATCTGTATTTCATATGCATCTAGGTATGCCTTTACCAGCTAGACCTAAGTGTCTTGTTTATGCTGCTATGTTTTCCCTCACTTTATAAGCATTGTTTATATGTTAATTACGATTTATTTTTCTAGATAAACGTGGTTACGCGATTGTTTCTGTTGTGTGGTTGAACATATATGATGTATATAAGTTGTATTCCACTTTATTCCGTTTCATCTCGAATAGGCACAAGAGTCCAGTGACGACTGTACCAGCTAGACCTACTAGTAAGGGCTCTTTTATGCTGTTATGTTTTTCCCCACATTATAAGCATTGTTTATATGTTTGTTACGATTTATTTTTCTTGATAAACGTTTTTATACAAGCGTTTGTTTTGTTATTTATGAACTGAGTATATTCCAGTTTACTACGTTTCATATCGAATAGGCATATGCGTCTAGGTGTGCCTGCAACAACTAGACCTAGGTATGCTTACAGCAATCCTGACCATCCCCTCCCAGCTGTTAGAAACAGTAACAGTATTGTACCAAAGTGGTCTACGCCCTTGAGGCAGCAGATCACATGATATGTCGTAATCCCTTCCGTCAATGGTGCCTTCGTTGGCATGCGAGGAGTTGCCGACAAAAGGGCTGTTCATGATATAAAAACATTGGGGAAAGGGAAAGGAGAAGGTACGTCGGGTGGCCATTGGGTACTGACTGACTGCGTCACGATTTGGAAGCTAAGCGCATGTCTATTCATTTTGGAGCCTTTTTTAGAGGTCAGGGGATAATCTCTCTCTCTCTCTCTCTCTCTCTCAGACTAACACCAGGACGATTCAGAGAAGAACATGTTGACAATAAGTTTGTCATGTTGACGATACAAAATCCATCGCCAGGCCTCTTAGCTACACAGGAGTCTCTCTCTCTCTCTCTCTCTCTCTCTCTCTCTCTCTCTCTCTCTCTCTCTCTCTCTCTCTCTCTCAGACTAACACCAGGACGATTCCAGAGAAGAACATGTTAGACGTAAGTTTGTCATGTTGACGATACAAAATCCATCGCCAGGCCTCTTAGCTACACAGGAGTCTCTCTCTCTCTCTCTCTCTCTCTCTTTCGAGTTGTACTGAAAATTCCAGTCTTGACATCATCCGTTTGTGGTTGTCAGCATCTGAATATGAAACGGTAGTTGTAGTTTGATATTTGTAAATATAAATATAAAGAATATAAAAAAGTTACGCATGTATAAGGGACAAAAATTCTCTCTCTCTCTCTCTCTCTCTCTCTCTCTCTCTCTCTCTCTCTCTCTCTCTCTCTCATACTCAGTCCGCTGTAACCTTACGATAATGCGTCAGCATTTTATGCGTTTCCGGCCTTCTTGCCAAGCGTAGGAACGCGAGCATAAGCAGTAGTCATTATTTCCACGAATCGGTTCCTTTGTATCAGGATAATGGCTCAGGATATGTTGCCCGAATCTCTCTCTCTCTCTCTCTCTCTCTCTCTCTCTCTCTCTCTCTCTCTCTCTCTCTCTCTCTCATTGTTTTGAGAATCGATTTGATGGCGATGAATTTCCGGTATGCGCGTATTTTTGTTTATTTGTTTATATATATATATATATATATATATATATATATATATATATATATATATATATATATATATTTCACGAGTCGACACATTTATCTTCACTTGACAATGTACATGTACTGTATATGTATGTGTATACAGTATATATATATATAGTATATATATATATATATATATATATATATATATATATATATATATATATATATATATATATATACATGATATAGGTTAAATGTATACATGATATATTAAATATATGTGTATATATATATATATAATCAAGCCATGAAGTTATAATTCATATATACTTATCTATCTGTATGTATATAAGCTAAAAGCCATGCAGTTATAGTTACGACCTATCCTTATGTAGGTAGAACCTAACCAGGTTATTCAGTGCGATCTTTCAAACCCAACGCCACCTGAGAAAGCCTTCACCTTCAGTAGTGTCTAAATGAGCGTTTCAAGGTCTCACTCTTGTCAGGTGTGTTTGAATGTCATAGCTGGTATTTCAGTTGATACTTTTATCTCTTTCGGGGAATACTGGCTCAAACGAATCTGAAGCGTCCCAGTTTGACGAGAGGTGGCTAAAGCCTGCTTGCCTTTGTTGCGCGATTAGCTATGTAGGAGGTTTCGATTTTACGTTGAGAGTACGTGATTTATTGGCTGATTGTATCGCATTTCGTTGTTGTTGTTTTAGAATTGTTTAATTGCAAGTAGTGTTTTTGATTGATTTTTAGATTGCGAATGAATTTGGGTCAACTTTTTGGGAGTAGATGTTTTTGCAGGTCGTTGTATTATGAATGTTATTATGTTACTGGTGCAGAAGGTATTTAAATATAGGCCTATATATATGTATATATATACTGTATATATATTTAGGTGTGTGTCTGTGTGTACATACATACATATATATATTTGTACATTTATATATATATATATATATATATATATATATATATATATATATATATATATATATATATATATATATATATATATCTCCTGTGTAATATATATGTGTGTATGTATATGCGCACGTGTATGTGCGTAATGTTGTGTCGTGTTTTATAGCAAAGGAAGAAACTGTTTCGTGCAGAGGAAGATGTCGTAATCGGATGTTTGTTCTCGAGGCTCCTGTGTTTCTTTTTCAATGCGATGCTGATTATTATCCCCCTCCTTTCTCCCCTCTCCCCCATTGTTTATTCCACTTTGTGTTTCCGGCTGAATAAAAGATAATAGTAAAAAATAGAGATAAGAAAAGAGAAAGTTAAGAGAATAACAACACTCGCTTGCTTGGTTTGGTGAGATAAAGATTCTCTCTCTCTCTCTCTCTCTCTCTCTCTCTCTCTCTCTCTCTCTCTCTCTCTCTATATATATATATATATATATATATATATTCTCTCTCTCTCTCTCTCTCTCTCTCTCTCTCTCTCTCTCTCTCTCTCTCTCTCTCTCTCTCTATATATATATATATATATATATATACAGTAGATATATAACAATATATATATATATATATATATATATATACATATATATTTCTTGATTCACATTGGGATCAGAACCCAGGTCTTTCAATCTTGGAAGGCAAGGGCCACACCACCAACTGTACCACACAGGAAATTTATTGATGTTCCACACGTGATTGAGTGTTGATTTCTCTCTCTCTCTCCTCTCTCTCTCTCTCTCTCTCTCTCTCTCTCTCTCTCTCTCTCTCTCTCTCTCTCTATATATATATATATATATATATATATATATATATATATATATATATATATATATATATATATATATCTATATATATCTATTTTATATATAGTCTATATATATATACTGTATATGTTATATATATATATATATATATATATATATATATAAATATATATATATATATATATATATATATATATATATATATATATATATATATATATATATATATATATATATATATATATATATGCGTGCATCAATTATCATAAATGAAAGTGACATGTTTAAATATAGCTGGACACGAAACATATATGTCTATTTAAATATAGGCCTGTTATGATTACGATCTTTTGGCTCTTGCACGATTAGGCTTATAGCCTATATGACCTACGTGGCGTTTTTCCTTAATACTGAAGGGCAAGGTTAAATGACATTTTGCAGAGCACATGAAATTAATGATGCAATTATTTAAAAAATATATATATTTTGCACTCCACTGAAATGTTAAGTACTCTCTCTCTCTCTCTCTCTCTCTCTCTCTCTCTCTCTCTCTCTCTCTCTCTCTCTCTCTCTCTCTCTCTCTCTCTCTTATCAACAAAGATAATTATGGCAATATTAATGAGTACGATAATATATAATGGTAATTTTAGCAAATATTAATCATGGACTGGGACTACAACAACAATAATAATATATAATAATAATAATAATAATAATAATAATATAATAATAATAATAATAATAATGAAGAATGGTTGACTGGGTGCTTTTAAAGGTCCAATACAGCAGTTACAACAAAATAATAATAATACTGCAAAAAATGTTATGATTAATTGACTGTTTGATTTTGACAGTATAATGGCGTCTCAGGAGCAGTGGTCACCAAAACACTGGGCGTCATTCGTTGGTTTATTACTGAAAATTATGATTATTTTGATAATTTCTTATTAATATAAAGTACATAGCTGACAACTGACATGTTTTTAAATGGTGGCTGTTAGCTGGCACTGATTATATTGATGATTATTGTTAAATGTTTGGAGGTTGGATGTGCAAAATGTTGATGCTGAACTACATTAGAATTTGATGATGTTGACCCAAAGTTACATTTGCTTAATTTACCTCGCGAGACTGTGGAACAGCCTCCCTTCAGAGGATGTCGTGCAATTGGAACTTCAGAAGTTCAAGCGAAGATGCAATGCATTGCTATCCTAGTGCAATTCTCCATGTATTTTAATAATTCACTTACGTATTTTCTTATTAATTTGTTAATTTTTTTTTTTTTTTTTAAAAATTATCTCTTCTTTCTGTATTTCCCATTATCTTCTGTTACTTTCTAATGAACAACACAATATTCTTTGGAAGCATGAATTTCAAGTCATTGTCTCCTTTGGTGGGCTTTTTCCATATGAACCGGGTTCATTTTCTGAATAATAATAATAATAATAATAATAATAATAATAATAATAATAATAATAATAATAATAATAATACTGTTTGCAACAGTATGAGATGGGATGATATCGAGTTTGTACAGTTTAATCTTTTGTTATGCTTATAAAAGTGGTAGGTTACTTTCACATCGAACCGATAAAGACATTGTTTTTATAAGAAAAATTTTATAATAATGTTTTTATAAGAAAAAGTATATATAAATTAGGAAATTTTTTGTAGGTTACTTTTACATCGAACTGACAAAGACATTTGGTTTTTATAATACAATTTTCTTTACTAATGTTTCTATAAGAAAAAATTTATATATAGCCTAATTAGGAAA
>NC_089791.1:52860382-52867882 GCF_040412425.1 Macrobrachium rosenbergii | reverse complement strand
CCACCTGTAATTCTTAATGGGTGTTGTTACCGCGTCTGACTGTCTTAGGGGGATGTCACTAAATTTTCCAAGACCCAGTTGATTCAGTTCGTTCTCTTTAGCAACACTTCCCGACATGTCACGCTTATCACACCACGCTATCTATCTCTTTCCCTTGAATCTGTATTCTACTACTGTCTGCTTCTGTCTTGCCGCATAAAGGATATGTCTGTGTGACGTCATGGCGCTGTGATGTTGCTACGATTAAGTACTTGTTCATGTGTTTTCACTTCCATACATCTGTTTCACTACTTTTCATATGTTGACGGACTTAATTCATCGTTTGATTAGTCACTTATAACACATCTGGGTCGGCGACAGATCTTCGCCACACTGGCTACTTATGTTTTTCAGAGGCGATCAAGGCTTCTTTTATTAGAGGACCTTTAACCTGCAGTAATGCATTGCTAAAGACGCTGACTTTGCATTGTCTTTGCATTAAGATTGCTCTTCACCGGTTATTAGGCACTGCAGACATGATAATGTTTTTCCATCTATATATATATATATATATATATATATATATATATATATATATATATATATATATATATATATATATCTATATATATATATACATACATATACTTATATATATAATATATATATATATATATATATATATATATATATATATATATATATATATCTATATATATATTTGTGTGTATATAACACTAGATGTTTACAGTAAAACCATCGTAAACATTTTGTTCAAGTCTCGTGTAAGCTTCGGTGAAAACCGTTTAATCGAAGTGTTTTCAGAAATTTTTTGTTTTTGTAAATCAAGTAAAAAGGGAAGGAATGCATAAAAAAAAAGAGGATCTTCCTGGGTACAAAGGTACTGGTACCCTAAGCTAGGCCAGTGTTGATTCCTGACCAAGGGTCTTATTTGCGTAGGCCTACTTAGAGTTCAGGGCAAGTATGGTGAATGGAGAACATATACAGTTTGCCCATTTTGGTGTTATATATATTCTCGTAGATTTGCAAAAAAAAAAAGAAAAAACTACTTATGCGGTTGTTGGAATTGGGTTATGAAATTCAAGCCAAAGGCCAAACGCGGGACCTACGATGAAGTCATTCAGGGTTGAGTTGAAAGGGAAACTGAAAGTGAAAAGTTTGAAAGGTGTCACAGGAGGAGAACCTCGCAGTTGCGCCATGAATCAATAATTCTTAGTAGAGGGTTGAGGAAAGCAAGATGGAAGAAAGAGAATGTGGACGGAGGTACAGTCAAAGGAATGAAAGGGGTTGCAGCTAGGGACCTTGGGAACGGTGCAAAGAACCTTAGCAATGATCTTTAGTCTGGTCTTCTGCCATGTTAAAAGTTCCAACATGCTAAAGATCTAGTGTTGTATGGCGTCAGCAGAACCAACTTTCGTCGACTGAACAAAGTGAGGAATGTAATGACGAGTAGATTCTTCTTCTTTCTTTTCGTTTCCTCCTCCTCTTCTTCTTCTTCTTCTTCTTCTTCTTCTTCTTCTTCTTCTTCTTCGTGTTTATCAGCATCAGCGGGATTTGTGGGCTCTGATCGTATGTTGTGGACGCCGGTTAAGCAATTTCTGCAGAGTAGTAAAATAATATTCGTTTATCTATTATAGGTACACACACACAGACAAAATCCACGAAGGAGAAGGCTAATAGGTGCTGCAAGGCCTTTCAGATTATAGTCCTTTACTTGGCAGACTAAGTAAGGACTATAGATCGAGCCTTACAGCACCTCATGCTCTTTCTCCTTCATTAGTTTCATCATTAATATTATATGTTATCATTCCATATTTTCTTGATTCAGTTTTCACACACACACACACACAATATAATATTTATACTTACATACATACAATTTACTTTGGATTGTATGCATACGTGTGTGTGTTCGCGCACGATTGCCTACGCGTAATGTTCTTTGTGCATATCTCGATTTTCTTTTATTATTTTTGCCGAGTAAATACGGAAGTGGTGAATAATGACACACTGGGAACGTGCCTCCACGAAAGCACATAAAATTTTTGAAGTAAGGTCGGAGACGAAACCGCCTTGAGATTCTTATACATGTGCAATACCTGTACAATACGCACACGTGATTTGGGCAAGTATACAAGTACAATACACACACATGATATGAACAAGTATACTGTACAGTACATGTACGATACGCAGAGGTGACATAAGTGTTTATGTACAATACGCACACGTGACATGAACAATTATTCATGTACAATACGCACATGTAACATGAACGAGTATACATGTGCAATACGCACACGTGGCATGAACAAGTATGCATGTCCACGCACACGTGATATGAACATGTGAGTGAGTAGCTTGGTGACTGATAGACATTTGGAGGCTCAGCATTTCTTGCTGTTCTGAATCTTCCTTTCCAACCACAGCAGGCGTCCTCTCTCTCTCTCTCTCTCTCTCTCTCTCTCTCTCTCTCTCTCTCTCTCCAGGAGGTTTTAACGCCGTCAGTGCACCGCACGTGATGCACTGTAGGCATTACTAGAAGGATCTCTCTCTCTCTCTCTCTCTCTCTCTCTCTCTCTCTCTCTCTCTCTCTCCAGGAGGGAGTTAGTGACGTCAGTGTACCTCACGTGGTACTCTGTAGGCATTAATAAAAGGATGCTTGGTCTCTCTCTCTCTCTCTCTCTCTCTCTCTCTCTCTCTCTCTCTCTCTCATGGAGTCCAGGGGGTTAGTGCCGTCAGTGCGCGTCAAGTGGTGCACTGTAGGCATTACCAAAAGGATGTTTGGCCCCTCTCTCTCTCTGTCTCCCTTTCCTGTAATTAATTTTCCACTTGCGATGTAGATCAATGAATATTTTTTCTTTTTTTCTTTAATTATATTAAATTAAAGTCTAAAGTTATATATATATATAGTATATATTTCATATATATATATATATATATATATATATATATATATATATATATATGTGTGTGTGCATGTGTACTGTGTATGTATATAGTGAGGACATTAACTGTATCATTAGTAAAGTGTGCAACAGTAATGAATAATGTATACATACACACATATTTATATCTATACACATACACACACACACACAACATAATAACATATACATATATATATATATATATATACTATACTCTATATATATATATATATATAATTCTTCATAATTACTGCTTAGCTGTTACTATCACATTTCCTTAAACAAATATTCTCATTCCCATGTGTTTTGAAAGACTCGCAGTATGAGCCTAGTGTAAACCAGGTCAGTTCATGGTATTACATGACTGAGGATTTTTCGTGCAAACCCTTTTCGTGTCATCGTAACCTCCTTTTGTTTGTTTCTTCCCTTTGACGCTAATTCCGTGACCTAGGACATGTTTTCCCGCTGTGTGTGTGTGTGTGTGTGTGTGTGTGTGTGTGATTTTTTTTTTGTCTTAATTCATGTGCACGTATGTGGGTGAACATTCGTTTTCACGGATGTTACAGGTATAAACTCGTACCTGACTTGAGCACTTTTTCCGGTGCCTGGGTGTACGGTTTTTGGTCTGTATTCATGTGCACGTATGTTGCTGTACATTCGTGCGCACGGATGTTATACTATAAATTCGTAAAACTAGTTTGCATGGAAGTTTTTTCGTGCACACGTGTAATGTTGGAAGTTTTTTGTGTACACGTGTAATATTGGAAGATTTTTCGTGTGCACGTGTAATGTTGGAAGTTTTTTGTGTACACGTGTAATGTAGAGCACTTTTTTCCGTGTATTTATGTATTTATGTATGTGTATGGTATTTTCTTAATTCGCGTGCACGTGTGTTGATGTACATTCGTTTGCACGGATGTTATAGTAAATTCACGTCTACGTAAGTTGCTGTACATTGGTTTGCACGGAGGTTACAGCAAATCCATGTGCACGTAAGTTGCTGTGCACTCGTTTGCACGGATGTTACTGTTCAAATTAGTACAGCTCATATGTAAAGCCGTACTTTCTTTTGCACGTGTATTGTGTATTGTATTTACACATATTTTCTTCAGTTAGCTCTTGCAAACGTCTGTTGTATAGGTAAGGCAATCCATATTGTGTATTATTATTATTATTCAGAGACAGACCCAATTCAAGAACAAGCCCTCAGAACCTTGACTCAAATTCAAGCTTCCAAAGAATACATGTGTGTTCATTGGAAAGAAAGCAACAGAAGGTAATAGGGGGAGGAATACAGAAGGAGATCAGTTATTAGGAAAACAGACAAATTAACAAATTAATAGATAAATAAAAAAGTAAGTAAATTAATAAATAAAAATGAAAGTAGAATATTAAAATACGCTATACATACTATATTAAATGAGTGAAAATTTATCATAGAATGAGTTCATCTTGCAGGAGAGATCATTGCATGGCCACAGTTAAAATAGACTCGATTCCCGTAAGGGGGTTAGTGCCGCCAGTACCTCACAGGGTTCATGAAGCATTACAGAAAGGTGTTTTGCGTCCTGGCCCTTGGCTGCAACTCCTTTCATTTGCTTTACTGTACCTCATTCATGTTATCTTTACTTCCATCTTGCTATCACCCTTTCTAACAATTGTTGCACTTAGCGCAGCTGGGAGGTTTTCCACCCTGTACACCCTTTTCAGGCCTGCCTACTCAGTCTCAATCTCCTTTTCCAACATGAATGACCTTTGACCTACACTCTATATTCCATTCCAAAATGACTCGATGGTTGGCTTAGTTTAAGTTAGTCTTATGCCAGCACGGTTCTTGCTCAGAGGCGGTACTTACGTTCGGTAAAGCGCGAAGTAAGGAATAACAGACCTTCGGTAGGCCTATTGACTCTGTGCAATCATATGCAAGCAAGATTATTTATATTATAAAAGAAATTTTTTTAACATCTTAAAAGACTAGGACAGTAACTTTATGAAAAGAAGTTTGGCTTACCGTGGCACTCGAGAGAGGGAGAGAGAGAGAGAGAGAGGACAGAAACAAGTTACTCATCCCTCGGAAAGGTTAAATAAATACAGCACACACACACACACACACACACACACACACACACACACACAGAGTTGGTTTACATTGCATCTCTCAAAAGTGAAGGTTAAATAAATGGAAGAAGAGGAATTAAGTTTACTTAGCATCAAGAGGAAAGGTTTATAAAGACAAGAGAGTGAGAAAATTTAAATGACTCATGCCTCAAGAAAGGAAAGATTAAATAAATGAGAGAGAGAGAGAGAGAGCAAGTTTACTCATCCCTCCAGAAGGGAAAGCTTAAATAAATACAACTAAGAGAGTGTGAGAGAGAGAGAGATTTAAGTTTACGCATCTCTCAAAAACGTGAAGGTTAAATAAATAGAGAGAGAGAGATTAAGTTTACTTATCCATCAAAGGAAGGTTTATAAATGAGAGAGAGAGAGAGAGAGAGAGAGAGAGAGAGAGAAATGGCTCATACCTCAAGAAAGGAAAGATTAAATAAATAAAAGGAGAGAGAGAGAGAATGAATTTAAATTGACTCACCTCAAGAAAGGAAAGATAAAGCAAAGGTTAAACATACACAACACAGCCAGTGGACTGTTTTGTGCAGTGAATCCTGCCATTTAATAAGGCATCACAGTGGACACAAAACCGCTATCAGGACTTTTTTTTTTTATACCAAAGGAAACGCTCTTAGGGAGGATATCCGGTCTTCCAAGGACCGCCGACCGATTTTCGGTGGTGTGCGCCGTTTAACCAGCTTCGAAGAACAGAGTACTTTGTGTCATTTTGTAAAATTTTTTGTATTTTTGTTTGAGTGTATGAAAGCTTGGCGGTAGTGGGTTTCAGTGAGACCAGTGTGCCGAAGGATTAAGGAGAAAGATTATTATTATTATTATTCAGAAGATGAACCCTATTCATATGGAACAAGCCCATAGGTGCCATTGACTTGAAATTCAAGCTTCCACAGAATATTATCGTGTTCATTAGGAAAAAATAAAAGGAGGTAAAGGGAAATATAGAAAGAAAAGATCGCGCTTATTAAAAAATAAAAGAAAATAAATTAATAAATAGATAAAAATCTATTTAAATGCAAGGGGAATAGTATTAGGATAGCAATGCATTGCGTCTTCACTTAATCTTTGGTTAATGCAGGTTGTGGCATAGTTGGCATGTAGCCTGAATTACATAATTATACATGAATATAGATTATATTACCTTGCATTCTACGTAGACACAGCTGTGCCTAGCGTCTCAGTAAGGCCATGGTAATGGGTTTCAGTGAGACCAGAGTGCATAAAGAAATGAGGAGTAAGGTTGCATATGACAGGTTGTCGCATAGTCGGTATGTAGCCTGAAATGCGTATTTATATATGAAAATATATATTATTATGCATTCTACGTATGCACAGCTATGAATAGCGCCCACGAGTCCTCGGTAGTGGATTTCATTGAGACCAGGTTGCGAAAGGAATTAGGAGTAAGGTTACATAGAACAGGTTGTTGCATATTTGATATGTAGCCTGAACTGCATATGTGTTTGAAAGTAGAATATATTACTGTGCATTCTGCGCATGCACAGCAGCGCATATTTTCTCATTGAGGCCATGGTAGTGGGTTCAGTGAGACCTGGCTGGCCAAAGGAATGAGGAGTGAGGGTGCAGAAAGCAAGTTGTTGCATATTTATTATGTAGCCTGAACTGCATATTTATGTTTGAAAATAGATTATATTACTATGCTTTCTACGCATGCACAGGTGTGCATAGCATCTCAGTGAAGCCAAAAGATTAATAGAGTATACAAGCACAGAGTGTGCTTGCATACTAATGAAATGTGGGGTGCATGATTGTAATGCCTTATGGTGAAATAAGTTGGATACTGTGCCGTTAGTTTTATATTTATTCAAGGAAATATGTAAGTTATTAATAGTATATTAGTCAACAGCGCACATTGAAAATGTAGTATTGTGGGCCATGTTGATCATCCACCCTCCAATCATCAAATTTACTAAATTGCAGCCCGCTACCCTCAGTAGTTTTATTTTATTTAAGATTAAAGTTAGCCATAATCGTGCTTCTGGCAACGATATAGGATAGGCCACCACCGGGCCGTGGTTTAAGTTTCATGGGCCGTGGCTCATACCACATTAGACAGAGAATACCGAAAGAGGGATCTGTTTTCGGTGGCTTTGAGTATACGCTTTAGCGGCTGTACCGAAAACTCAGTTGCGCCGAAGAAACTCCGGCGCATTTTCCACTTGTTTTCTTGTTTTAATAACATTTGGTTGTCCAGCATTGGTAGTTGCTATAAGGCCGTTATGAGAATGTCACAAGGAGCTGCAACTAAATGGTCTTGTGTACGAGTTTATGTCTGAGCTCGGAAATAGTATACCTTTCTCGCTTTTTATTGGTAGCTTGGGGGGTTTCACTCTGTCAATTTATAGCTTTGGGCTTTCACGTTGTTTATTGATAGCTTTGGGCTTTCACGTTGTTTATTGATAGCTTTGGGTTTCACGTTGTAATTTAT
>NC_089791.1:52850382-52855382 GCF_040412425.1 Macrobrachium rosenbergii | reverse complement strand
ATATTCGATCATGAACTTATTAATAAATACGCTACTGAATACCGATAACTGCATAAGGAAATGGCGAGGAGAGAGAGAGAGAGAGTAGAGAGAGGGTTAGGTCGGGTTAGGCGAGGCCAGTAGCTGTTGTTTACCTTGAAAACACTGCCTGTGACAGATGCTCCTTCTTTCCTCAGGTGTGGGGTTTTACTGTCCCTCCTCCTCCTCCTCCTCCTCCTCCCTCCTCCTCCTCCTCCTCCTCCTCCTCCTCCTCCTCCTCCTCCTCCTCCTCCTCCCTCCTCTTCCCCTTCTTCTTCTTCTTCTTCTTCTTCTTCTTCTCTTCTTCTTCAACCTAAAGTAGGAAGAGAATTCTGACTAAAACAATTCTCATTCATCAAAGTTTCCTTTTGTACAGATGTATAGATCATGTAGGGCTTTCACTCAGTAGGGCGACTGGTTCTGTTCTGTCTGTACTCGGAATTGTATGGATTTAGGTTCTTTTATGGCATCGGAAGTCGTTTTTATGGATCTGTGGAGTCTAAAAATTGATAAGTTTTGTGGATAAATAAGTGGATATTTTTCCGTATTTTAAGATATTTTAAAATATTTTCTTAATATCATTTTTAGATATTTTTCCTTATAATAATTCGGTCGTTTTAATGGATCTATGGAGTATATGTGGTATTAAACTTTATGGATAAATGTGTAGATATCTTTCCTGATTTTTAGATATTCTAAGGTATTTTCTTAATATTATTTTAAGATATTTTTCCTTATTATAGTTTGGTCGTTTTTGGATCTGTGGAATATTAGGATTAATAAACTTTACAGTTATATATTTGGATATATTTTTCTTATTTTCAGACATCTTAAGATATTTTTTAAAAATCAGTTTAAGACATTTTTCTTTTTATAATTCGGTCTTTTTATGGATCTATGGCGTACAAGGGTTAATAAACTTTATGGATAAATATGTGGATATTTTTCAGTATTTTAAGATATTTTAGGATATTTTAAAGATTATTTTAAAGATAGTTTTCCTTGTTATAATTCGGTGTTTTTTGATATATGGAGTATATGTGGTAATAAACCTTATGAATAAATATGTGGGTATTTTTCCTTGTTTTAAGTTAATTTTAGTTATTTTTTAAAGATTATTTTAAGGTATTTTTCCTTATTAGAATTCAACAACTGTAGAAAGTTATATTTCCAAGCTTAAAAGAAAACACCATTGTTAGAACACCGGCCCGCAGCATTACATCTCTTGACGTCTTGTTTTCCATCGTCCGTTTGTTTTAACGAAATCTCTCTCTCTCTCTCTCTCTCTCTCTCTCTCTCTCTCTCTCTCTCTCTCTCTCTCTCTCTCTCTCTCTCTCTCTCTCTCTCTCTCTCATTGAAGAGGCGGTAACGTTCCCATATGGATCCAAGTTCATGATTCGTAATTTGGATTTCAGAGAACTCTCTCTCTCTCTCTCTCTCTCTCTAAAAAAAAAAAAAAATAGGACATCCAAAAACGACCCAGTGATTTTTAACTCTCTCTCTCTCTCTCTCTCTCCTGTGGGAACCAAAACCCGAGCTGTCCACAACCGATCGTCTCTTGTTTATGTCGTGGGACAAGAGTACACAGCAAATGTACAGTCACGTCTTCCCCACGAATTATTTACTGGTGTTGAGACGGAGGTCTTATGTGGTCAGTTGTGTCTGTTTCTCTTCGAGATAGACCAGGCTGTTATGACTGGATTTCATGGGAAGTCTCTCTCTCTCTCTCTCTCTCTCTCTCATTGAAGAAGCGATTATGTTAGAATATGGATCCAAGTTCATGATACTTAATTTTGGTTGTAGGAAATTCCTCTCTCTCTCTCTCTCTCTCTCTCTCTCTCTCTCTCTCTCTCTCTCTCTCTCTCTCTTATCTCTAATCCCTACAATCCTTAATTGAAGGAAGAATCTCTCTCTCTTCTTCTAATAGGTCATTAAAGAGGCAAATACTTATATTTATCCAAGATCACGATGTTTTAGTCTTTTCACAGTAGCCTTTATATGAATACCAACGTATTCTAAGAGACTGATATAAGTATAATTTGGAGCCTTATTTCATGACGTGTTTGTTTGATAAACATCCACTAATTCCCTTTTATTCTCTCTTTAATTTTGATTATCTTATAAACCCTCGCAGGGTGGTAATGCCGTCAGTGTACCTTTCGTTGTGCACTGTAGGCATTACTGAATGTTGTTTGCATCGTCCCTTCGACCCCTAGCTGCAACCCCTTTCATTCCTTTTACTGTACCTCCGTTTACATTCTCTTTCTTGCAGTGTACTTTCCTCAACCTTCTCATAACAATTAATTTAGTGCAACTGCGAGGTTTTCCTCCTGTTTCACCTTTGAGACCTTTTTGCTCTCAATTTCCCTTTCAGCCCTGAATGACCTCATAGGTCCCAGCGCTTGGCCTTTGGCTTAAATTCTATTTTCCAATTCCATTATGTTGAATACAGTTCTTAAACAGGTCTGCAACCACCTCATCTTGGTGCAGTGTGGTTACAATAACTGCAGCTAATTTAATCTGGTCACGATTTATGAAGCCTAAAACCGAATCTGAATTGATATTGTTATAAAAAAAAACAATGGAGCGTTATGGATGTTGTCTTGAGAGAGAGAAGTGGATGTTGTTCTAATATCATTGTTCGTTTTTGTATGTTCTCTTGTTCTTTTGAGAGAGAGAGAGAGAGAGAGAGAGAGAGAGAGAGAGAGAGAGAGAGAGAGAGAGAGAGAGAGAGGTGTGTTACTATTATAATAAAACAGTTAGGGTCGTTTTTAGATGTATCTAGGGGGGGGTAGAGAGAGAGAGAGAGAGAGAGAGAGAGAGAGAGAGAGAGAGAGAGAGAGAGAGAGAGGTGTTGATATTGTTATATTATAAAATATTAGGTCGTTTTTAGATGTATTCTAGGGGGAGAGAGAGAGAGAGAGAGAGGTGTTGATATTGTTATAAAACATTAGGTCGTTTTTAGATGTATTCTAGAGAGAGAGAGAGAGAGAGAGAGAGAGGTGTTGATATTGTTATAAAACATTAGGTCGTTTTTAGATGTATTCTAGAAAGTGAGAGAGAGAGAGAGAGGTTGATATTGTTATAAACATTAGGGTCAAGCTTGTTTTAGATGTATTCTAGAGAGAGAGAGAGAGAGGTGTTGATATTGTTATAAAACATTAGGTCGTTTTTAGATGTATTCTAGAGAGAGAGAGAGAGAGGTGTTGATATTGTTATAAAACATTAGGTCGTTTTTAGATGTATTCTAGAGAGAGAGAGAGTAGAGTGCTGATATTGTTATAAACACAGAATGTTTTTAGATGTATTCTAGAGAGGAGAGAGAGTGTGTTGATATTGTTATAAAACATTAGGTCGTTTTTAGATGTATTCTAGAGAGAGAGAGAGAGAGAGAGAGAGAGGTAGATATTGTTATAAAAACAAACAGGTCGTTTTTAGATGGCCTAGAGAGAGAGAGAGAGAGGCAAGATATTGTTATAAAAACATTAGGTCGTTTTTAGATGTATTTCTCCTCTAGAGAGAGAGAGAGGAGGTGTTGATATTGTTATAAAAACATTAGGCTTGTTTTAGATGTATTCTAGAGAGAGAGAGAGAGAGAGAGAGAGAGAGAGAGAGAGAGAGAGAGAGAGAGAGAGAGGGAGTGAGTTGATATTGTTATAAAACATTGTCTTTTTAGATGTATTCTAGAGAGAGAGAGAGAATTATTGTTGTAAAATATTTGGTCTTTTTAGATGTATTCTAGAGAGAGAGAGAGAGATTAATTTACGGAGTTGTGTAGTTGATATGATTTGTTTTGTCAGGTGCTTCGCAGTATTTATAGTAACTAAACAGAGAAGACGAGATGTATTTTTAGAATTTTATTTAATTTCCTAATTTGTGAATTATCATAATTGTGTAGTCACGTTTCCTGATAGAATTAATACAGGGAGAAACTCCTTATCTTTCCGCATGCATTGTGGTTTACTGTAGGCATTACTTAAGGTTCTTGCAGCGTCCCTTCTGCCCCTAGCTGCAAGCCCTTTCATTCCTTTTACTGCACCTTCGTTCATATTCTCCTTCCTCAATCGTACTTTCCTTAACCCTCTCCTAACAATGGTTTCATCGTGCGACTGCGAGGTTTTCCTCCTGTTAAATCTTGAAAACCTTCTTACTCTCAATTTCCCTTTCAGTGCTGAATGACCTCGTCATAGGTCCCACCGCTTGCGTGTCTTTGGCCTAAACTTTAGTTTTTTTTTTTTTTTTTTTCTAAGCCAGTTGCTTTATCTCCCAAGTATCCTAATAAAGAGTTGGAAATAAAAGGTGATCCAAGATTCTTAATGTAAGATGAAGGTATTTTGTTGCTTATTCAGATAAATGAACAGCAGTCCGTCATGGTGATGTGCTCAGAGTTAGAGAGCTTTGGAAAGTGTATAGCTAAACATTCTACTTGATGTTGCTCTGTAGTAGACGTAATATTGTAGTAGAATACCGGTTGAGTAACCGCGGAATTTATTATTATTATTATTATGATTATTATTATTATTATTATTAAAAATCTGACGGATTAATACAATACTTTTTTGTAATGCCCGTGAACGGTAATAATAATATTAGTTATTACTATTATAAAATACCAAAAGCACTGATACAGTGTTTGTTCGGAATGCTGGTTGAACGGTAATGATAATAATAGTAATAATTATAATAATTTATTATTATTGTTATTATTATTATTATTATTATTATTATTGTTATTATTGTTATTATTATTATTATTATTATTATTATTATTATTATTATTAAATATTTAACGAATTGATTCAGTACCGTTTGGAATGCTAGTTGAATGGCAATAATAATAATAATAATAATAATAATAATAATAATAATAATAATAATAACAATAATAATAATAATAATAATAAAAATAATAATAATAATGCAAAATTACTCCGTAGTGCAGCATGAGTCTTGAATGGAGAAACAAATCCACAGTTATTTAT
>NC_089791.1:52795382-52837882 GCF_040412425.1 Macrobrachium rosenbergii | reverse complement strand
GTGGTGGGCTTGTTCCATATGCATATGGGTTTATCTTCTGAATAATAATAATAATAATAATAATAATAATAATAATAATAATAGAGGTGATTTCAAACCCCTTGATGACTCATCATCCCAACCCATAGCATTTGATGATTATCAGATTTCCATCGGGGACACTCCCGTAGATATGGCGGTCTTTACGATAGGCCGTTGGTGACCTTATCTCAGATATTGCCTCACCAAGATTGATGACCTTAAGACCTTAATCTCATGGTATGGATTGACCATAAAGTAATGGTGATATCGGAGTGACTATAGATATAGTAATTTGTGAACGTGAGTGAATAGGGAGCTTCTGTTAAAAGTTGATGACAGAAAAATAACTATAAAAATTAACTATAAGTTTATGGGATTTAATAGTGTCCCTAAAAATAGTGATGTTAGTTTGATGATGATGGTGATGATGTATATTTCTGTGTCCAAATAACAGTTCACGTCATCGTGAGCTTTGAAGATTCCGTGGGGGGTGGATAATCACTAATTACGTGTTTGTGTGACATTACTCTAGTGACATCCATGTTCACTTTGGCCGAGATATATATATATATATATTATATATATATATATATATATATATATATATATATATATATATATATTATATATATATATATATATATATATATATATATATATATATATATATATATATATATATATAAATATATTTATATATATATATATACACACACATTTATATACATACACACATATATATTTTATATATATATATATATATATATATATATATATATATATATATATATATATATATATATATATTATATAACGATCTATTTATTTGTTTAGTTAATTAGCGGAGCAGGAAAGATGATCATCGACGCCAAAATACTTTTTATATTGAAGCACTCTCTCTCTCTCTCTCTCTCTCTCTCTCTCTCTCTCTCTCTCATTCAGACTGTCACTGATGGGCTGGAGTTCGTTCCCGGCCGGCTGATGAAGAGTTAGAGGAATTTATTTGGTGATAGAAATTCATTTCTGCCATAATGTGGTTCGGATTCCACAATAAGTTGTAGGTCCTGCTGCTGGCAACCAATTGGTTCTTAGCCACGTACAATAAGTTAATCCTTCGGGCCAACCTTAGAGAGAGCTGTTAATCAGCTCAGTGGTCTGGCAAAACTAAGGTATACTTTGCTTTACTCCTCTCTCTCTCTTCTCTCTCTCTCTCTCTCTCTCTCTCTCTCATGGAGCCAAAAATTAGAAAAACCCGTTTAAACTGAATACTGCGATGTTTCCAAGGAAAAAGAAAGTTACAAAAATCAGGGGAATATAGCAGGAGGAAGAGAATTCTCAGGCCTTTCGGGGACGGAAATAAACGTTGTTTTGTCAGTGCGTTTTTGCGCATGCGCAGAGCACCCTCTGATATCGCTGTGCGTATTCACTTGTTTGAAATTTCTACGCAAGTGTTGTAGCCTTCGTTGTTATATTGGCCTTGGTGCTCTTGCTACCGTGACCTCTAAGTTTTATTAAGTACGGTTGTTCGTGTGTGTATTTGCATGCAGTCACCATACACATGGGTGCGTACTGTGTATACTGTGTTTATTTGCATGCTGATTGTTGTGCGTATACTTACATATAGGTGTATATTGTATATATACGCGCGAAATTCAAGTTGATTGTTTGGTTATTGGCTCTCTGCTTCATTCCTGAAGCCTTTGCCTTTACGTGAGTATGTGTGTGTGTGTGCATTATATATATATATATATATATATATATATATATATATATATATATATATATATATATATATATATATATATATATATATATATATATATATATATATATAGGCCTATGTATGTATACATATATGTTGTGTGTGTGTGTGTTTGTGTGTGTAAACAAAAGCATCGTACACCATCCAGATTCACGTCTTGCTACACAGCGCGTACCACAGCCGCCTCCGTGGGTAGAGGGCAATTATAAACCTGCGATGATAATCAAAAGCGTTGACGAAGATAACGAGGAGGTGATTGAAAGAGTGCTCATGCGCATACCGCATCTCATGAAGGCGAATGACGTCACGCCCGCTGGGGGGAGAGGAATTCGTTATAAGGTCCTCAGCTAGCGTCGGTGGCGATACCGGAGTCTCGATGTGTCGTGCTTTTAGCATGAATATTCTTGTCTGTGTGAAGTTTAATATTGATTTTGTTGTCATTTAGCAACGTTCACTGACGAGTGATTTATCTTATGTGATTTACACTGGTGACTATATAGTTGTTGATTTATGTCGTTTACTGGCGTTACGTCAACAGTATTTGTCGTGCTTTTAGTATAAATATTCGCGTCTGTGTGAAGTTTGATATTTGTTTTTTTGTCATTTACCGTTTGCTGACGAGTGAATTATCATATGTGATTTACACTGGTGACTTCTCGTATAATTTATGTCGTTTACTGGAGTCACAGCAACAGTGGAAGTCGATCTTTATACCCCTGGGATAAAGAGGCTTCCCTCTGTGGAATTTTTATGATCAGCTGATCGGGGCATCTGTCAACATTGGTCCTCCGAGTGTTGCGTAAGTTTTGGTTTTTGTGTTTGCTCTTTAACTCTTGTGAAAGGAATATTTGTTATTCTGTTTTTTTTCAGTGTCGTAAGAGTTCTTCTTTCATAAGTGACGGATAATTTTTTTTACGAGTCTTTGAAACTTTTTATATGGTACTAAGTATTATAAAGTTTTATTATTATTAGGTTTCGTGATATTCTTTGGAAGCTTGAATTTCAAATGAGTGGCCCCTGTGGTCTTGTTCCATATGAACAGGGTTCATCTTCTGAATAATAATAATAATAATAATAATAATAATAATAATAACACAATAATAATAATAATAATAATAATAATAATAATAATAATAGTAATAATAATAATCTGTATTTGCTATTACCTTCTGTTACTTATTTCAGGTGAACACCACATTCTTTGTTGCTTGAATTTCAAATCAGTGGCCCCTGTGGTGAGCTCGTTACATATGAATAGGGTTCATCTTCTGAATAGTAATAATATAATAAGGCTAATATTAACTTTCATTATCTGTTATGGTCTGATGCTTCCGGTGTGTGCCTCACTACACGTCAACTCGTTTGGTGTCTTGCTGTTCGATTACGCTTTGGTTTTCTATGCTATTTGGGTGCGTTATGTAATTACGAAAGATTTTAGTTGAGTGGATTTGCGTTAATTGATCTTTCGTTTATCGTTGTGGCGGGGGGGGGAGGTTTAGTGCCGTCAGTGAACCTCGCGCGTTGCGCTGTAGTCATGATTCAAGTAGGGTTGGCCCCTAGCTGCAACGACCTTCATTCCTTTAACTGGAAGAAGAAGTAGTAGTAGTAGTAGTAGTTACCAAATTCAAAACTCCTACTAGTAGTAGTGACCAGATTCAAAACTCCTACTAGTAGTAGTGACCAGATTCAAAACTCCTACTGGTAGTAGTGACCAGATTCAAAATTCTTGCCTCTCCTCTTATCCAGTCTATGTACATCGTCCACCCTTTAGCAGATATTATCTTTGAAGAAAAGAGAACAGTAAGAAGAATTGACCTTGTTTAAAATCAGTTCAATAGATGCTGCCATTCTCTTGAACAGAACTTGTGTAGAAGAGGGTCTACTCATTTGATGCATTATTGAAAATGTAAGGGATTTTTTTGTAAATGCAGTAAAGGTGACGCAGAGCCAGTTTGAGCAAAGTAAATTACTGAAACTGAAGATTACTCAGCCTGTAAACATAGGCTTAAACTTAAGTCGTAACGCAAGGTGGTTAGTATTTCAGGATATGGTGTCCTTATGCCAGTACGGTTGTGTGAGAGTGAGTGAGAGGCCTGGTGTGAACCATAGGGTTGATATTGACCAACAGAAAAATGGATTGGGGAAGTTGTCAGCCTCATTACCAAGCTGCATAAAGATTTTAAGCCTAATTACTGAGCTGCATAAAGAATTTAAGCCTAATTACCTAGCTGCTTAAAGATTTTAGGCCTAATTACAACCTGCATAAAGATTTTAGTCCTAATTACATACCTGCATAAATATTTTAAGCCTAATTACCTACCTGCATAAAGATTTTAAGCCTAATTTCCTAGCTATTTTAAGATTTTAGGCCTAATTACTTAGCTGCTTAAAGATTTTAGGCCTAATTACGTAGCTGCATAAAGACTAGGTCTATATTTCCTTTTGCGCAAACCTAGGCCTTCATCTCATCTGGCCTCCGTAAGCCAACAGACCAACACATTTTAATCGCATGGACTAACTGGCGATACACAGCTGGGAGGCTTATCTATTATATTCATTATTATGGTAAACCGTAATCTAATCAGAAAATGTGCATTGTTTCGTGGAGGGAATGGAAAGGAGGGTATTCACTTGTCACGAACAATTGACAGTCGATTATTTCCGAAGCGCAATTAAACGATAGCGAGTGTTGGTGGCACTGCCCGTACCGTATCAAGTGTTGAAGGAAAGTGCCATGCGATCCTCCGCCTCTGGCAAAGAGCCACTCGGGAAAGTGTTGCTGACACAGTTTAGCACTTCCATGTAAGTTGCGGCTTGGTTGAATGAGTTGTGATTGTTTAAGGGAATTGGGATTGGTGATGCTAGTTACGTATTGGTAACAATGTTCGAGAATTGTTCAGATAATTTGTGAATTTTTCCAATTATTCAGTTATGTATTAAGATCACGTTACTATAAGAATTTAAACTGAGATTTGTTCGTATCGTGAGTTAACTCTTCATTTTAACTTCCAGAAACCTATTTTCGTGGCGTCACAAAGATGGAGGGAGCAACGCGAGCGATGGCGTCTCTTCCACGTCCTCTTCGCCGATCCCTTCGTCGCCTGTGTCGGGCACTACCTCCTCCTCCCCGGGCTGGAGGATCTTCTCCAGGCCCTCGCCGAGGGCTCCGAGGTCACCCGATATCAAGGTAATTCCCTCCTTTCCTTTAATTACCTTATTATTCAATACTGTACATGGAGAGGTTTGGGTTACCCAAAATGGTGTAATCATAGTGGAACTGTGGTTAATATGAAAGTGTGTGATAAGGTGATTTATTTTGTTTTGGATGTGGTTTGGTCCTGATGGGAGAATGTAAGATTCATGTGAGTTTCTATAGCCTCGGATAAGGGGAAAGGGAGAGGGTAGTATATTAAAAGCTATATTGGCAAGGTGGCAAAGGTACGCTTTCCTTTCCATTATGTTCTTTCCTAATCAATGTATGGGAGGCTTCGGCTACCCAAATGGTGTAATCGTAATGGAAATATAGTCAGTATGCCGGTATGTGGTAATCTGGGTTATTGTTTTGGATGTAGTTTAGTCCAGATGGAAGAATGTGAGATTCTGAGGCCTTATAAGAGGAGAGGGTGGCATAATAAAAGCTGTTTTGACATAATGATTAAGGTACCTCCCTTCTTTTGCTTTATTTTATTTATTATTCTATATATTGAGAGTTTCAGCTACCCAAGTGGTGTAATCATAATGCAAATGTAGTCAGTATGTGATAAGATGAGTTATTGTTTGGGATGGGGTTTGGTCCTGATGGGAGAATATGAGATTCTAAAGCCTCGGATAAGGGGAATAGGAGGTTTGGATGTGTTAAAACTATGTTGACACACTGCAGTAACAAATGTGGTTGAATAAAAGGTGCTGTATTATCCAGAACGCATTAGTCGCTGCAAAATGGAGTAAAAGAATATAAAACCATTGTATTACATGCAAAAGTAATTTTTGTTAAATGTCTCTATCCTCACCTTGGGTAATACAGTATTTGAATTAATCCCTATCTGAAGACCAACCAAAATTGTAACAATCATTGTGTGCACAAAAATTGTTTTATGTATAGTAAATGATTAAGTGCGCATGCGCCGTATATGTGTTTGTGTGTGCCGTAATGTGCAAATAACGTGATTATGTTGGTTATTTTGATCATGTGACAACATAGAAAACGGGATTATGAAAAGTTATTTGTAAAGATAGTGTACATCTTGTATTTACCTTGAATAAAAAAAATGTACATCTCTATATTTACCATGAATAAGAAAATGTACAACTTGCTATTTACCAAGAATAATCGGAGATCTTTCGGACTTTTGTTTTTAATACAGGAAGAAAATGTTGGCATTTATTATTTTTTCATGAAAAGTATTTAACAGTTCGCGCTAAAAACAATAACGAAATTCATTCTCATTTAAGAAAATATTAGACTTAGAAAACATAGTATTTCGTTTTTTACGCTCAGTTGGAACGTGGAACCTTTATCCTTTAAGCAGAAATATTAGACCATTTTCATTAAGGAGAGGTAAACGCAATTCTTCGTTTTCGCAAGGAGCAGACTTTTTCTCCTCCGTAAAGTTTGAGTAGGAACTTCAGGAATTTTGGGAAGTCTGTCGAGTGAGAAAATGGTTGAATGTTCTCGCAGCAGTTCGTGTTAAGATGTCAGGCTCTGATTGACACCTTCCACGAACGCTTGTGACATCGAAGATATGTAATGGTTTTGGATAGTTTTATAGAATGTTATGGATATCTCTTCTCTCTCTCTCTCTCTCTCTATATATATATATATATATATATATATATATATATATATATATATATATATATATATATATATATATATATATATATACATATACATATACATATACATATATACTGTATATATGACTTTTTTATCACATCACTGTGATTCATATTCATCAGTGTTACAAAAACTCTGAATATCCATGTTTACTTGAAATAATATATTTTGCTATATGCTACCAAAGGTAAATTTTTTAGTTGATAATAAGTTCGTCGTCCCGTGGGCTCGAACCTCACTTGCTGGCCGCGTGGGTTAAAATGCGTCCACTGTAGTCCTGAGTTCTTGTCTTCGCTGGCTCGAGCCCACGAGACGACGAACTTATTATCAACTAAAAATTCCTTCGGTAACATATATGAAAATATATTATTTCGAGTGTAGAGCGAATTGATATTAAAGGACGTTTGTAGCTTACTGATTGAAATATATATATATATATATATATATATATATATATATATATATATATATATATATGTATATATAGCTGTATATATATATATATATATATATATATATATATATATATATATATATATATGGTGCATCACTATACTTTGACTGGAAATAAGTAACAAGCTACAATAATGTATATGAGCGAATGTATTTCTCCAAAATACAAAAGGTTAAAGAAAGGGAGCTTTCGACCATTGACGATTTTTTTTGTAACAGTCTAGTAAACCATCGAACATTCTTTTGGCATAAATTAAGATATAGCGGTCATGTAATGAGGGTAACTCTCAAATTCAAATTGAAGGTGTGGATCAGAATTAAATGTTACGTAAACTTAACATATCCAGTTGTCCGTCTAACCCTTGAAGAGACAAGGGTTGAAATTGAAGTTGTGACAGATATCTTCAGCAAAAATATGCATTATTAATAGGTGACGGAAAATACATTATTTTTTATATTGGTTAAACTGGTTGCACGAATATCCAGTTTATTGCTGTATCAAGAGAATTACAGGTCACTTTTATGCACTTTGGCGTCACTGTAAATAAATGAAAAATAATGTTTGGAAATGACTTACGTAAATCATAATAGTGCAAGTGAGAATTGACTTTAGATAACAGATTATGAAATCATAATAAAGACTTCAGTGTTATATCTGGATGGGTGACTAAAAGATCACAAAAGGTCTCGTGAAACGTTTGGCAATTGCAATACTTTCGTAATTCATAACAGTGCGAATGAGAATTGATTATAGAAAACAGGTTATTAAATCGTAACAGAGGATTTGGTTTTATATCGGGATAGGTGATAAAAGATCAAAATATGTTCTATAAATGTTGTTGCTCGGAACTAGGATTGACTGGGAAAGAATTCAGTCTGCCCTTTTCATTCGAGTTTAGAAGAAATCCTCGTAATTCTTAATAGTGCAAATGACGAGGGATTTTAGATAACAGTTTATTAAATTATTAAATCACAACACAGACTTGGGTTTTATATCGGGATGAGTGATATACTGTACTGTAAACAGATCGTAAAGTGGCCTCTAAATTTTTTCATTATTTCTACGTGCCTGGAACTATGATTGAGTGAGAAAGACTATAAAGTCTACCCTTTTCATTCGAGTTGAAAAGAAATCCTTGTCCTTTTCACTTACTAATAGCCTACGTACGATTCACGCTTACTCTTTGACGCGGAAAGTGACCACGTCACGGTAAAATATTAATTTGTTCCGACGGGAATACGAACCTAGGCTTTCGTAAATTGAGTTTCTCAGCGTAAAGAAGAGCTCAGCCAGCTTAGGTCACGAGTGGTTTGTAGGCCTAACCAACCGATAGGATTTTGTTTTGCCAGTCAGGGCAGTGACCGCCGCAGCAGTGCGCCTCACGCCAAGAAGCTCCTTTTACGAAAGCGTGTGTTCGTATTCCCGTCGGAACAGATTAGTACTTTACCGTGACGTGGTCACAGTCCGCGTCAAGGAGTAAGCTTGAATCGCATGTAGGCTACTCATAAAGGAGTGAAATTAGCAAGCATTTCTTTTAAACTTTAATGTAAAAGGTACACATTTCAGTCTTCCTTAATCAATTACAGTTCCAAGCATGTGGAAATAATGAAAACATTTGGAGGAGGACGTTTTTTTATCTGTTTATATCATCCATTCTGACTTAAAAATGAAGCCTTTATTATGATTTAATAACCTGTTATGTAACATCACTTTTCATTCCCACTTAATTGTGAAAGAAACATCATTTATTTTCTTGGAAAAATACAGATCTGTAAAATCCGGTATATTTTTCGACCATTCAGACAAATTTTCTACTTGAATATAGATGTACCCCCTTTAAATCAGTATTCTAGCCATGTGTTACAGACTCACTCACTCTGTCTCTTTCCTCAGGCACGTAACAGCGAGTTGGAGGCAGGGAGCGCTGGTTTGATCATGGAGAACAGGCCCAATAACCTACCAGCGAAGACTGCTCATGAACAACTCAAGCACAAACAGGAGTACCAGCAGATGGTCTCTGCAGCCAAGAAGAAAGGTGGTTATTATTATTATTATTATTATTATTATTATTGCCGTCAGTGCACCTCACACGTGCACTTCAGGTATTACTTAAGGTTCTTTGTAGTGTCCCTTAGGCCCCTAACTGCAACCACTTTCTTTTCTTTTACTGTACCTCCGTTCATTTTCTGTTTCTTCCATCTTACTTTCCACCCTCTCCTAACGATTGTTTCAACATTATTCTCATTGCTGAATGACCTCATAGGTCCCAGCGATTGGCCTTTGGTCTAAATTGTATATTCCAATTCCAGTTATTATTATTATTATTATTATTATTATTATTATTATTATTATTATTATTATTATTATTATTATTATTATATACAAATAAGTCTTAAAGAGAAGTTACAGTGAATTGCTGTCATAGTGTTGAACACAACGACGAATGAGCAGAAACTTGTAAATAAAATTTTATGAAGTATTCAAGAAAGTTCATAGTATGTTAACCTTGCCTGGGGACTACTAAGCAACTCAGCAATTTTTTTTTTTTTTTTTTTTTTTTTTTATAAATTCATGTTACTTATCACTGTATTGAGAATTTACTCTCTAGGTATTGCTTTTGGATCATATTGCTTTCCCCCTTCGGTTTGGGAGGAGACAGGTGTTCTGTGCCTGAAAACACACGTTTTACACATTCATTTGTCCATACCTGCCTCAAATTGAATATGTGTTATTTTCACACAATACAGCCTGTACTCATGTTTATCTCTTAGTGCTTGCACAAATTTAGTATCAAGTTTTTAGAAGAAGGAAATTTTCCTTTAGTGATATGAGAAGACATTCGTGATATATCACTGATAAAGTGATTGACATGTCAGTGAGGGTGGAATTCAGTATTTCTCACAGATACTTCAGTAAAGATGGCTTTACTTCATTTGTTTTTCTTTTGAATTTTAATCTCATAGTTTTTCAAATACATAATGTTTAAAGCTCAGAAGAAGTTTAGACATTTTCACTCACATTTCACCTCTCATCAACAAAGAGCATTCCTCTCTCTCATGCACACACACACACCCACACACAGATAATGTAACACTAATAAAGGTAATTTCATACTACCAGTTTAAAGTCCAGCTGTACCTAGTAATTGACCTGTCTATCTCTCCAGCCCTTCATATGCTTATCATTTTGCCATGGCTACTGGTAAAGTCTTGTACAATGTTCACAGCTTTTGATCTCTACAACATTCAGAATGCATGTTTGTTATACATACTTGTGCCTTCTATCTTTTGTGACCGACTCCTTTATCTTGTTTCTGCCCTTGCGTGTCCAAGAACATATCCTTTGGGCCATGTCATAAAAAGTCCAGAAATTATTCAGTGGTTGAGTCTATACTAGAATAATTACATTATTAAGCCCTTATTTTACGCTAATGTACTTATATATCAAGATGTCTATTTCTTATTAAACCTTACTCCTTTGAAAGTTGAACTGACCCGTGCAGTAATAAATTTGTTACCAGTTTTTATGAATACCATAATAGAAGAGTTTGAATATTTGCAATGCTCATTCAGTTTGTATGTATGAATTTAGTAAGGGATGCTGAATTGAGATTCTCTGCTTTTTCAGAATTACGTGAAGCAAAGGAAAGAAAGAAGGCCCAGGCTAACCTTCAACGCCAGGAGGAGCAGCTGGCAGCTGCTGTTGCCACTTGGAATAACGATTTCCTTCCCAAATGGGAAACTATGTGAGTTGGCTGTTATTACGTTTGTCACATGGAGTATAGAATGATGATGGTTTAGAATAAGGCAGCCTTATATGGGCATATGTTTGCATAAAGATATGTAGCTTGTATGTGTGGTAAGTTGTTACAAGGAATAAGGGGTACTGTAAGGACCTAGGGGAGCAAATGCAAGGTAAGGGGTCAGGGCTACTGTAGGCCTAGTAGGCATTTCAGCTGTAGGATTTCAGAGGGAGTAGGACCTAGCCAGACTTACCCTTACCTAACTTAACCTCAGACGTTGTGTCCTGACCTGGCTGGCCCCTGGACCCCCACAAGGGAGATGCAGAAAGTTGCATTTATTTTATTTCATTTTTTCTAATGATATGGCGAGCTCCATGAACATTGCAGTGTTCCCATGAAGAAAAGTTTAAAAAAAAGGGAGAGAAGGAGAGCAGTGTTCAACAATGAAATAAAGATACATAGACCTGCTTCTTCAAGTGTGGTAGTTTTGAGAAAACAGAAGTAGAACAAGGCTCCAAACTTTGGCAGAGGATGGAAAAAAATTGTTATGTAACAATGTTGAAACAGTATTGGATTTTTGTGATTTATTGGTACTGTGCTTGTACACTCGGAAACCACTATCTCCGACCCACCTAGGTCGTGCTCCGAGTTTATGAGCAGGGCCGTTCTGGACAGACTGTACCCTTCCCTCCCCCTCCCCCCATTCCTAACTACAACCTGGCAGTTTCGGTATTTTTCTTCGTTTCGATATTATACAGGTTGTAGAATTCAACACAGTGTTGTCTATATAATCATACCATGACTGCTTTGCATTATATGCAGCAGAATCATTAAAAAAAAAAAAAAAAAAATGGCCAAAGCAAAATCCGGAAGAGTTCAAAGGTGTTCGAGTGTGTTTCAATCTGTGATAGTTGGCGTGTTCATTGTCCAGAAAGGCTCCACTCATAAACTTGAGCACGATTTAGGTGGGGTTGAGATTGTGGTTTCCGAGTGTACATTCAATGTATGGAACATGTGTATGGCTTTTTATGGGAGACTTGCCAGACTCACAAGAACCTTTTAACTCTGTAATACAGCATTATTACTGTGTCAGCCAGGAGTTAGTGATGGTAAATTAATCATTGCTTCTAATGATTTTTAAGTGAAAGGGTTATTAATCACATTCATTTTCCAGTATTTCATTGCTTTCAGTCTGATTTGAAGTGAAAATTAAGTGTACAGGATTGAACATCATGCTTATGCTTGGGCCAAGTTCTGCTGGACTGTAGTATAAATAACCAAAAGTCAGTAGAGAATCGAGCTTTACATTTAATATATTATTTAAGATTGAAATTGCAGTTGACCTGACTTCTCTGCTGTGCTTTTAAATGAAGAATGCATAGGAATGGGCTCATTTCATGTATTAAGTCTGTACTGTGGGATTTTTTGTGTAAACTTCCAGTTTCAGGTAACATTATAGGATAAAAAATATTTAAGATTTAAATTATGCATGGCAAAAGACTTCATAATTTGTGCTTAATAGGAATGATTGGAATAGAGATGAAAGCTGATAAAGTTTTGTGAAGTGATGAGGCGAAAGTTAGGACTTTGACTGACAAGAATATGTGGTATTTTATTTAGGTAACAGTTGATATTTCATGCAGAAGGATTTCAGGAAATTATGTTGCATGATAATAATTCCTCTTATTCTGATAGCTGTATTGCTGAAATGCATTTGCAGTATTTTGAGGCAGTATCTTCCTGAACCACAACAAAAATGTAAGAGGATTGCATAAGGTCTACCTTTCAGTAAACATGTACTGCTGGTCCCCTCTTCAAACCTCTGGTTAAAAGTACTGTACAAATGATTCTGATTATTTTGTTTGGTAATCTTAATTGGGTGAAGAATGCTTTGTCAGGTTTGGAAGCAACATTGGTACTTTTATATTCAACAGTTTTCATTATGCTTTGTTCATCATGTGAAAGTAACATTAGTATCTGAGGGGTACTTGTAAGTATTACTTGAGTAATGGTTGTGTTATTAATATTACAGTACTGTATAAGAATAAATTTTTCCTAAGCAATCTTCAAAAATTTTCAGAAATATTTCATTTGGAAACATAAGCAAAAAAGTTCTTACAGCCCCCTAATAGAACATGGTATGGAGAGAAAATCCTGCTCTGAAAACATGCTACTTTTCTATTTGTTCCAGGCATACTCATAAAAAATGCAGAGAGTTGTGGTGGCACGGCCTCCCATCTTGTGTGCGAGGGAAAGTGTGGAAAATGGCCATTGGGAATGAACTAAACGTAACTGCTCAGTTGTACAATATTATGGTGCAAAGGTAATATATAATCAGAGTCTGTGTCTCTTCTGTTTCAGTGGTTGTTATTGGCTGAAGATCAAAGGAGACTGAATCAGTGTGTAGATTGTAACTACAAAATTTTACAATAGTGTTATTTAGTGTTGTCTGTAAGCACGCTCAGAAGTACCGTATACTGCAAAGGATTCTTCTCTTTTGAATACTATGTAAACAAACCAGAAAAATTCTTTTTCCTAAAACTATCACCCACACATCTGCATGGTACTTTTTTATAGACTGTAATACTTTTGTGATGGGGAGACTGAAACAGAATGTCCACTTACTTTAGAAGTACAGTTGGCATGACTCTCTTCTAGTACAGTACAGTATTTAGATATAACTGCTGAAGATAGTAGGATGATTTGAATAGCATCTAATTAAAAATCTTACAACTTTTAAAAAGAAGTATTTTTGAACAACTCACACTTGTCCTTACCAAATTACAACCTTGCTGATGGTTCTTTTTGTTTTCATTTTTGACATTATGTTGGCAAGTGATTTCCACTGAAGAATTAAATAGTTAATTAATGCTCATTAAATGTCTTAATCTGGTACTTTTTTTATTCATTATTATTTATACATTATTGTTTTCCTTTAACTTGTTTTTTAAATGGAGATTTTGGCATTTCCTTCCTGGAAGGACATACAGTACTTCCTGGAGAGGAAGTATGTCCTTTGAAATTGTATGAGAAAAGTAGTGAAATATTTTCCAATTATTGTTTTTCATTCATGTAAAAAGATATCAATATTAGTCTAATATTTAAGGTTTTGTAGGTTTGGTTCACTAATAGGTATACCTCTACAAATTTTATCCTTATAAAATTTGTTTATTTGTTCATGACATTTGAAACACTGGTACTCACTTTCTAGATGAATGTCATTAAACTGAATTTGAGAAGTTGAATTGCATTAAAGACAGGATTTTTGGAGCTGATTCTATATTATGGGGAGGTCATTATTTATGCAGGAATAACTTAGTATGTTTACAGAAATAAATAACTTTTTTGGAGGCAAAATGCAATTTATCTTATGTGAAAACTTCTTGCATTGTTCAGGACTAAAATTTACAGTATATGTTAAATGCCATTCCAGTTCTTTGTATTGCAGTGTAACAAGATTTACTCAATATGCCACTTAATCCTTTTCCACAGGAAAAACTGAAGCAGAAATGCAGTTTACCTGAATTATTTTAAAGTCATATTTATAATTAATTTTGTTTTAAGAAGAAACTAGTCTTGAGTTGATTACTTGTATGCAGTATTAATAACTAAAAACTTAAACTTTCTTCTGTTAGGTGCCTTTAATGCTGGTAAGCATTCACATTTTGTAAATAATGTTTAAATCTTCACACATAAAGGAAGGCATGCATAAAACAGATCAGTGTACTGATTATTAAAATTTCTGGCACTAATATTAATATTTGTCCCTGAAAAGAAATATCAGATTATACATCAAATGAAGTAGCAAACATCGAATTACTTGATCTTTGTTTCCAGGTCAATGGATAAATTGGTAACATTAAGTGAATGTGGAAGTGTGGCTAGCCAAGATGACATCATCAGTGACCCTGGTGACCAAGAAGCAACCATTGACCTCATTCATCTGGATGTATCTCGTACATTTCCACATCTGTGTATATTTCAGAAGGTATTTTTCCATTCTTCTTTTTCCTGTTGTTTTTCCAAAAATGCATTACATGTTGAACTAGAGATACCGTTAGATGTATGACTTAAAACCTGTTCTTTCTCTTGCAGGGAGGTCCCTACCACGACCCACTTCATCACATTCTTGGAGCGTATGCCTGCTACCGTCCTGATGTTGGCTATGTACAGGGGATGTCGTTTTTAGCTGCTACATTGTTGCTCAACATGGATGAGTCTGACGCATTTATTGCCTTCTCAAACTTACTTAATCGACCAGCCCACATGGCTTTCTTTCGTGTTGATCAACCAATGGTAATGTGGTCGACTGCTTGTAGTCACTAAAAAAGAATTGCAGAGTTTGATGTGTTGAAGTTTTGTCTTGTAAAATCATTCTTCACTGAAGTACAAATATGGTATCATTACATCCAGAAGATTTCTTAAACAGAATAACTTATCTTTCTTTTCTCCCTTCATCAGATGTGTGCTTATTATCAAACGTATGAAGAGCTGTTAGCTGTAAACCTTCCCTCAGTAGCTGAGCATCTAAAAAATATCGGAGTCACACCTGACTTATATATACTAGACTGGCTCTTAACTGTGTTTTCACGCCCTTTGCCAATAGATGCTGCTGTTAGAATATGGGATGTTTACCTCAGAGATGGAGAGGAGTTTCTATTTCGAGCTGCAATAGGTAAGAGGCATATCTTTATTACTGTTGTTTTTTTGAAGACTGCCATTTTTGTTTCCATTTCCATTAATGTCAAATTATAGATACAGCTTTCACCAAAGCACACTTCATTGAAAGGAACATTTAAATAAAGTTAATTAGGTTCTTTAATGCTAGTGCGATGTTTTTTATCGACTCTAAAAGATTATATTGTAAGTGTTAGAACTTCACAATATTACAGATTCATGTTGCACAACATGCACAATATAATCAGCATTTATGGAGTATTGTATACCTGTGTATATCATTAGTTACTGAGTACAGCTGTGCAATTTTAGTTTCAGTAGAATGGGAATAGAGAAGTTTGGTGAATCCAAACTTATACAAACTGTAGGGGTATTGGATTTGTGAAATTTAAAATATGAGGGCACAGGAACACCATGATCCATCATTCCAGCTTGTTAGTTATTGTAGGTACTGTGTTAGGAAGTGTGGAAAGTCACTTTGTGTGTTCAAATTCACTAGTAATAATAATCATCATAACAGTAATCTTAAAAGGAGCTTATTGTAGGTGGCAAGCTCATAATTTCATTGCATTTATTAGTTGCCTATAGATAACGTAGTCATTTAGCTATTCAATCTTGTCAGCAAGATGAAACATTCAAGAGATGAGCCGGTAGTTTTAGCAGTTAATTTTTGTATTTATTAGTGTATGATATATCCCTTAGAAGTATTACAAGATATCTTGTCCCATGATAATCATTCCTCCTATTCTGATAGCTGTATTGCTAAAATGAAATTACTCTACAATATTCAAGGCGGTAGCTTCCTGATTCAACAAATATGTAAAAGGTTTGAATAACAAGGCCCACCCTTCAGTAAGCATTCATTGCCAGTCTCCTCTTCAAACCCTCATTTAAAAGTACTAGTAATTGCAAGAGTTTTGTACGAGATGCTATACCTGTTTGGGTGAAGATTAATTACCAAGTATATAATAAGACTTTGTGTCTTAGAAGTTTTAACAGTATTCTGGAGTGATGGCTTCCTCTTTTCAAAGGTTTTATTTATATTTTTTCATAACTTTTGAAATAGGATTGATATGGTAATTACAGTAAGTGATAGGCACTGGTAAATATAACCCATAATCCTACTCAGGTGCAAATATTTCTTTTGGTGTTATCCACAGGAATCCTTAAGTTGTATGAGACATCACTCATGAACCAAGAGTGCACTGCTACAGCTGCTCAGTTCCTCACAAGATTACCAGAGGACCTATGTGTCGATGCTTTGTTCCGGGCCATTTCATCCGTCCGAACATCCGCCCACAAGCGCACATTTTCACAAATACTACAAGCACACATGGGTGCAGTTGCAGGCAGTGCAGTATGAAAGCTTATGACGGTCTTTGCTTTTTTTTGTGTGTTTTATATGTCTATTTTTTCTGAAAAATTTGTTTTTGAGATTATAGAGATCTTATAGTCAGTAGGATATTTATTTGGATTTTTTTTCTGTTCATCAGTTAAGATGTGTGACTTTTCACCCAGAGACATATCTTTATTGGAGTCTTTAGATGTATTTTAGACTGGAGTAAGCTTATATTTATGAAGTTCAAGATCTCACCCTTTCTAGACCTGTACATGTTGCTCTTTCTTCTGGTACTTTGAGGTATGAGGTATGAATTTTGCCACTAAAGCTACTTGGTGTTCTAGCATTTCATCTGTGAATGGATCATCGTCAGTGAATAGCAGAGTATGTAATCAAAGTCGTATTGTTCATGTCATTAATAGGCTTCAGTGCGTTGGTGACACAATCGTAAAAATTTTTCCCCAATTTACTTGTTAATGTAGTGTTAACCTCTTCCATTTTCAAGCACATCACAGAATTTTTATCAAACATACACTCTCTCTGAGAGTACATCGTTCACATTATAAAAAGGAACAGACATTTGGATAATTTGAAATTCAGGTATCATCAACAGGTTCATATTATTTCTGTCGTCATTTTTTGCTATTTTATATGGTTAAGTGAATGTACTCTTTCTTTGGCTATTAAGGTATAAAAATGTAGGTACCTGATAGCCTGTCAGATTTCCCTTGCAACTTTTAAGTTAGTTTTCTTTTAATACTTGACTTTCTCTACTACAGGTAATGCTGTATGTAATTGATATTTATTAGTGGTGATATCCTTAATTTTTCAAGCCAGTCTTTTAAAGATCTGTTTTAGTTTGGAGTAAAATCTTGATATATTGGTGATAGCAATTGGTGTTTCTGGTTGGTTTGAGTTTTTCCTTCTGTAGATGCTGTTTTGAGTTGTTGTCAACCTTCCGAGTGTTTTCCTCTTCACTTTTCATGTGGATAATTAACATTTGCCTGATTATTTTCAGGATTTGTTTGTGACAACATAAAGCCCTTCAATAGGAGAAAATTTAAAGGATTATACCTTTCATATGAGTTAGTTTGTTAATATCATGTGAAGCTGCAGTTTTTTGGAAGGCTTTTTATTGAAATATATTTGGATTATAGTGAGGTTGTATATCCCAACTATGCTTCATTCAGCAACAGAAGTACAGTGGCCTTTTTCTGGAATAAGAGGGGTAACAATATAGAGGGGTTGAGAGTTATTAAGAGTTATAATGTCTTGACATTATGATGAAAAGGGTTTTTAGATGGAGACATTAAAATCTTTTTCATACCTATTATGGAAAATTAGACTGTTCACAAACCTGTACATTTAGTCCCCTTGTATTAGCTGTTTATGCCACCTTGTGAATAAGTAGAAAATGTGAATGAATGATGCAAGTCTGTGCATAGTTTTCAGTCTTTTCATGCGGGTAGAGCTAATAGCAGATACTTTGCATTTATTTACTGATTTTAATAGGTGGTAAGCATTAGTTTGAATGTGGAATCTGCAGGTTGTGCTTGATAGTGATTGAAAATTTTTTATTTTAATGTTTTGTCAGTGAGCATTTTAAGTCTTTCTTAAAATAATTAAAATTTCTTGTCTTCCATAATATTTCTTTAGTGAACTTAGGATGCTGTGGAAAATGATGGTGTTTGAACTTGCAAGTAATGCAATTAAGATATAGTGTAGAGATTGATTGTATTATTGTTTACTCTCTGATGGCCAAGGGAAAGAGTATATTCACTTACTTAATAGTGACTTTTAGTCTGTTATTTTGAATATTTATGCATAATAGAAATCATGCTTTCATTAATATTTGCCTTTTTATATTATTTTCCAAGAATATGGGCCTCTAGTGTAATTACAATCTGAAATTATATCTGAAAAAATTCAACCTCTGTACCAAAGAAGAACAGAAATATATTAAAAGTGATTTTATTGTAAAAAGTAAACAATTTATTGGTTCCTGTAATAGAGACTCATCGTTACATAACATTTTTAGTTACGGAAGTGTTTATTTCTTAGATTTAATACATTGTGATTGACAGAGATGGAATTTTTGTACAGAGTAGCTGAAATTTCATTGTGAAATGTGCTATATTTTTATTAGGTAAGTTTTTATAGAAATACAAAATATGTACTGTATTGTTATTTTATTTGAAAATATGTAATGTTGATTTTTCTTTCTTGCAAGAATGTGTACAAGCATAAAATTCACTATTGCATGCAGTAGAGACTGCTCGTGACTGCTTATGTCAATATTCATTCGACACGATATACAGTGCTGTTATGCCTGTGTAGATGCTTACTCTTCACAACATTATTCCCATGCCCTACCCATCTGCTACTTAGTCATGTTGTCATTATGCTCATCATTTTTCAAATTTCTTTTGGTGCTCTATGGTTATGAAGAGTGTATGGCAAAACATTCTAGTTGCATATGACATTACTCTTCTCACATATTTTATATATATATAAATATATATATATCCTATAGGACTGTGATAACTTAATACTCATCATACCATCATATTACTGTGACCACAATAATATATCATGTTTTTCACATGCAGGGAAAGTATGTAATATTCGTTTTTGGTACACTTTAACCACAAAGTCTAGTAGTCATACCAGCAGGATTTCGTATTTGGTATATTTCAGCCAACATATACTTTTTTAAGTTTACTGATGGATATTGACCCGGAGTGAATTGTGTCACAATCATCAACTTCATCCATGTGTAGGTATGTTCTGTCTCCATTTTTCTTTGGTCTTCAGATACTTATGAGACCTTGTAATGAAGCCTTGCAGGCAATATCCATACATTAATTCATACTTTTATAATTTGAGACGAGAGATGACCGAGAACAATTAAATGGTGATATTTGAAACTTTTTATATATATCTTAGGAAAATTTTGCTGCATTTCTAATCCTTTTCATGTTTTTTGGTGCCTTTTAGACACCTACATTTGAAATTAGTTAGAACATGGAAATGCAGTGAGCTGATTCAAGTACTGTATAGCTGTAGTGAGGAGGCTATTCATTTACTGGCTTGCATTTGCTATTAAGTGCACCAGCAAAATTCACTGGAAGCTGCCCAAGATCCTCAAATTTCTTTGCTTCTCAGATGGTCTGCTGAATTGTTGTGTGGATCAAAATAATATGATTCACTTGGGAATTAAATACTGTACTTGGACATAAGTTATTCTTCTGCCATTTTTATATTTTCTGGGATGCTCATGGCAGTTTGTAGCTGCAAAATTTTTCTGGCACATCTTTGACATTGTTTAACTTCAGTGGTCCCTTTTAGCGTATGCAATATTGAAGTGATGAATTTCCTTCATTTTACTAAAGCTCATACTGTAATTGTGATGAAAAAGATGCACTACGTACTGTGCTGTTAAGATAGTGTACAGTCTTGTGTATCTTGGAAACCATTTTATCATTGCCAATAGGCTTACTGTATGTTTCACTCAAGAATAAACTATCCATTTTACCAGTAATTGTACTTCAGCATCAACACTGTCCTTAGGTTATTTTTTTGATGAATTTTATTCCCTTTAGTCTTAGTTTGCATATAGGACACTTGGTTGAATGGAACTTTGGAATCTGTAAGTGTCAGTGTTTTGTAAGTTTTAATATGCAGAGGGAAACTAAGTACAGGTACTGTATTTCTATAAAATGGCATCAAGTGACAATATTTTTTATAATTGAAATCAATTTTGAAACATTAGCGTTATTCTAATGACTTGAGAGATTTAAATTTAAAGATTTTAAGATGAGACTGATATCATTTATAAATTTTTCATTTATTATAAAGAAAGGCTGAAGGAGAGAGAGAAATTCTACTGATGATCTTATTTGTTGAAAAAATAAAGATGTTATATATATGACAAATTAATACCACTTCATAGTATAGTTTTGCATAATCTGCAATACTACTTGTAACATTTAAAACATTAAACATCCAGTTTTTTTGTGGATATTGCAAAGCACTTATTGAAGAGAGATTATATATGATGTAATCTTTATATGATAAGGTCTTCATTAACAACAGGGTAGTAATTCAGTAATGCTTCTAGGCTCTGATCTGAGTGAGGGATATCTGTCCTGACTAGGCTCGGTATTCTTTACAATTTTTTTTTTTGTATAATTGACATTATGGGTGGGGGTTGGGGGGGAAGGGGTACTGACTTGAAAAGCTCTTATGCTTATGTTTAAGTGACTTCCTGATAGTGACTTTTGTGACTTTTCAGTGCATCAGCTCAAGGTAACATTCCGCAAACATTAAGTCTAACCATGCACATGCAGTACTCCCTTGTCAGCTGCTTGTGTGTTACACTCCAGAAACTACTTGCTTGGAAAATCTAGCATTGTTAAATATAACAGAGAGTAAGGTAGGCATGTTTTGAAACATACGTGAAACATTTCTGGGTTTGACATTAGAAGTGATAATAATAGAATGCAGTTTAGAATGTTCAGTTTTGCTATAATGGTCAGTCAGGTTTTCATTGTTTATAGTCTCTTGTTTTAGTAAAAGATATAGGTATGTAATACTTTGACAGCTATGTTGCAAAGTGTCATCAAAATGATCCATCAACAACGTGAGAGGCTGAGAGACATATTTGTGTACCATGCACTCCTCACACTTACATACTGTAGCCAAACAACATTGTACTGGTGAGTATAAAGTAATTGTTTTTTCTTTGAGTAGTATGCAGTTTAATTTGTAAGCAAGATCAAATGTGTCCATCATGAACATCCAGGTGGACACAATTTTGCATGTATGGCTTCATTGTAGTGCGTCTCTGCTTCCATGCACTGGCCAAGAAAACAATTGCTTTTGTAGTTCTACCCCAGTAATGTTGGCTTCAGCCATGTCTCTCACACAAATTTTGATGGACTATGAACATTGTACTGGTATTACATACCTATCTTTACTAGTGGAACTGATATAACAAAGTAATTGCATTTCTGGGTTTCATTAGAGAGTGATTTATGCAGTTTAGAATGTTTCCAGTTTGTAATGGTCAGTCAGGTTTTCAAGTCTCTTGTTTTATTGTAATACTTTGAACTATGTTACCAAGAAGTGTATCATAGTCCATCAAAATAGGAAGTAGCCAGTCACCAAGTAACAACAATCATGAGAACACATGCACTCCTCACACTTACATGCTGGACAGAATGAGAACCAGGTAGGAACTGTATAAAGTAATTGTTTTCAATTATGCAGTTTAATATTGTATATTATTATAAGCAAGATCAAAATGTGTCCATCATGAACATCAACAGGTGGTGCGTCTAAGCTTCCATGCTACTAGCTGTAAAGCAAAGGCACTTCTGAAATTTAGTCTTATAAATGTGCAGTGCACAGTTACACTTCATCATAAACTTGGAAGGTTTGGAATCCATAGAACATGATATACTTTATTGTTTGTCCTCAGACAAAATCATAATTAAAATTGGAAAAGTCAAGATTTGCTAATAAAACTGGCTGGCAAGGGTGTACTGTAATATTTGTGTGTGTGCTCTTATATTATTTGAAAATTTAGAAACTTCATAACGAGCTTTGATATGAATCTAAAATTTTATCTTAGATTGCTGAATTTCATAAATGGAAATGGCTCCTGCTTTAGCTGTATGAAGAGATACAATAAACAAGGAACAAGTTTTAAACAAGGAACAAGTTTTAGCAAAAAATTTTAGCAGGTCATGTCTTTGACAAGTCCTTTTATATGAAAAGTTATCCTCGGACATGATATTTTATAATACTGTTTTATTGTTTTGTAAAAGAATATTTGTACTTGCTTTTGTAAGAAAATTCTTTCAAGAGTTAGGCATTGTAGTTTGTAAATATGATTCTGTGTTACCTTCTTTGACATTTTAATAAGGAAGAGTGTATTCAAAAGTTCCTTTGTCATTCAAGAAAATTAAGGATATGTAGTATGCCTGGCAGTGGTACGGTAGTTTCATAACTTTTTATACCTTTGTGATATTTTCAGATGGAATTTCATTAAAATATTTTCATTTTAGAGACTGGATATTGAAACATTGTTTTTTACTCATATGATGACATTTTGTGTCAAAATATGCAAAATGTTTCATTAGACTCTTGACTTTCTCGACTTTCCATTTGCTCAAAATCATATTTTTGGTAACTGAATTTGTATATGAAAGTTAGAATGAATATTCTCTAGTGTTTTGTATCTGAGTGCAGTACAGTACCAGTAAACTAGAATTTTATTCACATTCATCTGTGTTATTAGGTCTCATTTTCATTATATATATTTCCCTGGCCCCATGTGGAAGTTTGAATTTTATACTTGTTGCATCTCAAACTTGTCCATATAACAAATAAAACAGGCTTTATATCATTTGGACTTTTATTATTTGGCTACTAACCTAAGCCAGGATGAAGGAATGAAGACTACCTATTGTAATTTTCCACTTGCAGTATCTAAGCTCTAAGCTTGAAGTAAAGAGAGAGGAAAAGGGTAAATGAAATGTAATTTTGATCATAGAGATATAAACTCGAGCAAGAAAGCTCAAGTCCTTGGCAAGTACCTTTAGACAGTATACTACTAGGCCAAGTCAGATGTAAGGTTGATGATATTAACATTATGCTTGTAGTTGGAGAAAGATTAATGTTTTGTTTCCTTCAGTCAAGGCAATATAAGGAAACAGGCAACATAAGGAAGAGCTGCAGTGTCATGATTATTATTACTTGAAGAAAAACCACCTTACCAGCAGTACAATTTGCAGCAAATTTGATATGGAAAGAGGATAGAGAACCAGAAGTGAGTTAACAAATGTTACCTATGTGCTTCTAATGGAGTATTTATAGTGGAGAGACCAATACAAGTATGGCTGGAGAAATTAAGATTGATTACCATTTAGAAGGTTTGCAGTACTGTACAAACACATTTGATGAGAACCAGGTTAAATGATTTTGAAAATGCAGTGAAAGACAGGGAATTCCATATTCTGAAAGTCTTACTCATGCATAATACAAACACTAATACATACTTGCATAATGTTTATTCACATGTATGCAGGTATCCAAAATTGTCAGAATTTGTTACCCGTGAGTGAAATTGTGCACTTTTCAGTAGAAATAATAATAATTATTACATTGTAATCAAAACTTATAAGATAAATAGGGCAGCAAAAGTTGTTATATTCTGCTCTGATACTAAATTCTTTTGATATCCTGATGAAGGATATAAAAATAAAAATCTAACTGCCATGTACCGTTGTATTTAGAAGAATTTAGTTCACAGAAATCTATTGTAAAAGCATTTGCAATGTTTTGCTCATCAGGTCTGAGGTTTACAGTTATTTCCAAAGCTTGCAGTACAATATTGGCCGGTTTTACAAAAACTACATCAACTGTTACTTCCGAAAAGAAAAGAAATCAGACAATCTACAACTATCTCGTGAGATACTTTTTTTTTCCTGACACCGGTAACGGGAGAGAAATGACACAAGATCAGTCATGATCATTTTCTAATTTGTACAACAGTTGCACTAAGAATATTACTTGTGAAATTGGCTTCATATTTATGATTACTCAGAGAAAAAGAATCATAAAAAAACTGATGTTCGTTTCAAGTTACAGGAGAGTAACTATTGTGAGAATAAGATTTACAGTGAAAGAACTCATATTCCAGGAGTGTATAGTATATGTATATATATATAAATATATATATATATATATATATATATATATATATATATATATATATATATATAATATAACACTTACACAAATACATACACACATATACACTATGTATATTATATATATATATATATATATATATATATATATATATATATATATATATATATATATATATATATATATATATATACAAATACAAAATACATACACATATACACTATGTATATTATATATATATATATATATATATATATATATATATATATATATATTATATATATATATATATATATATATATATATATATATTATATATATATATATATATATATATATATATATATATATATGTGTGTGTGTGTGTGTGTGTAGTCTTTTGTGTATATAAAGCCAACATTCAATTACCTACACTTCATATTGAAGGTAAAGCAATCGCAACTAATTTAAGATCGAAAGGACAAAGCCTAAGGTTACAGCAGACATTTAATTGAATTTGTTACAAGAAATACACAAGGTATTAAAGTCTTGTTATTTCTTATATATGGCCAAAATGAATTACGAGACAGGAGAAGTGAAGCCTGTCGGCCATAGTAATTAAGAAGCCTTCAGTGTCGCTTGAGAAATAGAGGTATATGTCGAAGCCTAACCTTGATATTTCGCATGGTTGTAGACTCACTCTTACCAACGGTGAGGTTTACGTGTTTACAAAAAGAAAAGCAATCGATCAAGCAATAAAAAAGGGAGAAAAAGTAGCTGTCAAAGAAAAGTTAACTACCAGACGATAAAATCTAATTGCAGATGGACTTTACTTTTATCTCAAAAGAAATTTTCGAAAATTCGATTGGAAATGTAAGCTTTTCCTTAAATGGCCGACTTGTTTTTCTTTCTCGTTACAAAACGAGGGTTCAAGAATCTCTCTCTCTCTCTCTCTCTCTCTCTCTCTCTCTCTCTCTCTCTCTCTCTCTCTCTCTCTCCACGAGTAGATTATTTTGTATTTTACGTTTTTACAAAAGTTACAGACGAGTTTTTCCACTTTTTCTGAGTCAGCTATTGAATTGGTTTTGAGAAATTTTTTTCTCTCTCTCTCTCTCTCTCTCTCTCTCTCTCTCTCTCTCTCTCTCTCTCTCTCTCTCTCACATGCACACACATGCACAGACAAACACACACACATACAAATAACCAAGGTCAATGCAAATCATGTGTTTAGCTAAATCTCTCTCTCTCTCTCTCTCTCTCTCTCTCTCTCTCTCTCTCTCTCTCACTGGTAATTCTCATTGATTTTAATTTTTTACTTGGGTTATAGACGAGTTTTTCCAAGCTTTTGAGTCAGCCATTGAATTTGATAAGAATTCCACCCCGCTCTCTCTCTCTCTCTCTCTCTCTCTCTCTCTCTCTCTCTCTCTCTCTCTCTCTCTCTCTCCCAAGGAGTAAATTCTTTCGGATTTTAAGTTTTTAGTTACGTTGTAGATGAGTTTTTTCAAAGTTTCTGAGTCAGCCATTGAATTTGATTTGAGAATCTCTCTCTCTCTCTCTCTCTCATGTACCGGCAGTTGAATTTCACTGCTACCCGATCATTGCTGCCCAGGAAGTGTCAATGGCTTGGGATGCTAATGCACATATATTAGTGGTATAAGAAGACCTGAAAGTGGTGAGAAATGGAGAGTAAGTGCCTTAAGTTGGTTTGGTCATGGGGGAAAAATGGAGGGTACACGATTGTGAAAAGAGCATATAATTTGGAATTGTTGGGATGAAGGAGGAAAGGAAGACCTACATAGGGTGTATGTTAAGTATACCTTAGTTTAACCAGACCACTGAGCTGATTAACAGCTCTCCTAGGGCTGGCCCAAAGGATTAGATTTATTTTACGTGGATAAGAACCAATTGGTTACCTAGGAACGGGACCTACAGCCTATTGTGGAATCCGAACCACATTATAGCGAGAAACGAATTTCTGTCACCAGAAATAAATTCCTCTTATTCTTCGTGGCTGCTCGGAGATTTGAACGCACGGCCAGCAGTGCTAGCTGAGAACGGAACCCACCCGCCCAATGAGAACTCGATGAACCATTGTATATATATATATATATATATATATATATATATATATATATATATATATATATATATATATATATATATATATATATCAATGAGGAGGAGGACATAAGCACTTGTTGCTAAAAGGGTCAATTTATTCCCGAAGTTTCGTAATGTCTTCATCACATTTTCAGTGCTGTACAGAATAAATAATATAAAGTACAAAAGGGCTATAAATTTAAGATTAAAGTCGCGCATTTCGAAACGTCTGGAATAAATTGACCCTTTTTAGCAGCAAGTCTTTTATGTCCTCCTCCTCATTGACTTATCTCCAACTGTGGCTACCGCTGTTTGGAGATATATACAGTATATATATGTGTATATATATATATATATATATATATATATATATATATATATATATATATATATATATATATATATATATATATATATATATCTACACACACACATACACATATATATATATATATATATATATATATATATATATATATATATATATATATATATATCTACACACACATATATATATATATATATATATATATATATATATATATATATATATATATATATATATATATATAATGTGTGAGTGTGTGTACTTGTCACATATTTTAATGACCACCTTATGTTCAAACTTTCGGAGAAAGTTGCTTAATATACTTCATATCCGAAGGACTTGCAGTAAAGTTCCTCAAATACCTGTGCGTCATAAATACTGAGGACATGAGTTTGGGTAAATATAAATAAATGGTGGAAAGTGACATTTACGGTAAGTCAAGTCATAAGCAGAGAAAGTGACCGACCAGCCAGGAGATAAAACGGCCGAAGCACTCGTTCGGACGAGTGTGCAAGCCGGAGGGAAGAAAGTGCTTGCGTTCTGTTACGAGCTTTGAGGTATAAGTTATCCAACTGATTATTTCACTTACAGCATCTTATGCAAGAATAAATGCTTTAGATACGTGTTCGTATTTCCGCTGATGATGAAAAATATTAGGTTTGCCATGGACATAGGCCTCACATTCCTAGACTAAACCGTAGTCATAAAGAATTTCCTGAACTAGGAAGTTCTAGCCTAACCATTTAGAGAACATTTACTTCCTACAGAAAAAATGAAAGAGTAAACTTGTATAAAAGGAATGTAGTAAAAAAAAAAAGTGAGCCTACGTGCAACATATCCGTTGCGAAAAAAACTCTGAAAAAAGAACAACTATAAAAACACGTTTTCTGAAACAAAACAAAAAAGAAAAGAAAAACCATTCATCCTTTTAAATCTAAGAGTTCCGGAGTTCCGTTAAAAACGAAGGAACGGTTAATAATAGGGAGAAGTGTGTTCGACGCTCTTGCGGTGGAGGTCAGTAGGTGGACATTGTGGTTTCAAGAAGCAAGAAGGAGCGAATTTCCTGACGTCCTTGAACGAGATGAGAGAGTCAAGTCTATGCTATTTCCCGCCCCCTTTTTGCCCGCGAAAGTGAATAACTTTTAGTTTTGAAGTTTAAAAGTCGGTTTTACTATTATGTAAGAGGATTTTATCTAATACTTTGATACTTGAATTTCTTCAGTGCTCTAAAATGAGATCGCAATATCGAGTCTTTTTTTTCCGGCGTTTACTGTTGGAGTAGTTTATCCTATATTTTCAAATAAAATGGACTTTATGCCCTATAGCGTGATAGAATAGTTCCAAATTCCCATGCGTGGAAAGCAGAAGTTGACCGGCGACCTTTTTTTTTCTAGCAGCCACTCAGAAGAGTCGTTTAATGACATATTTATGGTGTATTTTCAAGTAAAATATGATTCATAAGAGTGCCCTATTGCTCGATGAAGTGGGGTTCCAAATTCCCGTGCGTGGAAAGTAGAAGCTGACGGGGGCTGACTTTGGTGATGGTGGTGGTGGAGTTGCCTTCATAAGTTGCCGGGAGGATCAGTTGGCACTTGACCAGTGTTGGAGTAAGGCGCGTTCTCCCGCGAATTAGGGATGGCTCCTCTTGGGAAAGGTGAATTAACTTTTAATATTTTTATAACTTTGGAGTGATTGGGTCGTGTTTCCTTTTCATTGCAGTGTTAACAATCGCGGTTTTGTCCAAATTGTGAAATTTTTAGTTTAAAAAGTTAGAGGCCTAACTTTTAACACCTTTAAATAGGACACTTTTTCCATTAGATAGGCCTAACTTCTCAATATGATTTAATTGGCTAATTTTGTCTTCATCCGTTTTCATAAGATTGGTAGGAACATAATTATACAAATGACTTATTTCTTAGAATCATAAATTCTTTCAACAGAAAAAGAAAGTGAAACTTTTTGAGGTAAACCAATCTTAAAAGGGCTTTTAAATGTTGCGTGATTGGTCGAGATTGAATTAAGTACCTTGACTATAAAGATGTATTCATAGGTCTATTTATACAGAATTGTCTTTTTTGATCGTAAAGATAATTATATAGGTTATTATTACTCAGCATTTTGAGGTTTAAAAGTCTGATATACTATTTTGTAATAGGATTTTATTTAATTGCCCAAAGTTTTATTTAAAAGAAATGCTTCATTTTAGGCCTAACTAGGCTTCTACTGTTAATTTGATAAAGCACCGATTATAGTAACAGTATGATATTTGAATGCACAAATCACAGGATAATTTCTTCCCAGTGCACAGACCAAAGGATAATTTCTTCCCAATGCACAGACCACAGGATAGTTTCTTCCTAATGCACAAACCACAGGATAATTTCTTCCTAATGCACAAACCACAGGATAATTTATTAACAAATACGCAGACCGCAGGATAATTTCTTCCCATATGCACAGACCACAGGATAGTTTCTTCCCAAATGCACAGACCACAGGATAATTCATTCTCAAATGCACAGACCACAATGTAATTTCTTCCCAAATGCATAGACCACAGGACAATTTCTTCCCAGATGAACAGACTACAGGATAAGTAGACAGAATAATACATCGGCCTAGCTCATGTCTGTAATCAGTACCAGTTACAGAACTCATTATTAAGGACAAAAATGCCACAAGGCCAGTTAGGTAATCATCCTACTTACCTTAGCAGGATGTATCCCTGTAACTGGCTTTGTGGCATAACTTAACCTAAGGTGTCCGGTTCCACCTGACTGTATACATATAGAGGAATTGGCATCCCCTGGCATTTTCCGTAACCTAACCCACGGCTCATTTCCTAGACCTTCCTTCCTATAGCCTGACCTGAATCATAAAAGTCGTATACAGAATTTCAACCCAAAATGACTGCACCCCAGGTTTCAATTGATAATGGCTCTGTAGGAGGGTAGTGCCGTCAGTGCACCTCATGTGGTGCACCGTAGGCATTACTTTAGGTTCTTTGCAGCGTCCCTTCGGCCCCTAGTTGCAACTCCTTTCATTCCCTTTACTGCACCTCCGTTCGTATTGTTTCTTTCATCTTACTTTCCACCCTCTCCTAACCATTGATTCATAGTGCAACAGCGAGGCTTTCCTCCTGTAATACCTTTAAAACCTTTTTACTGTCAATTTCCGTTTCAGCGCTGAATGATCTCATAAGTCCCAGCGATAGGCCCTTGGCCTAAATTCTATATTCTATTCTGTTCATTGGTAATGCGGTCACCCCCTGTCTCCTTAGCACTGCACAGACATGAAAATGTGGTGTTAGTTATTTTTTTTTTATTGATAAATACGTAACGCATTATTTAGCTGTTCCTCGTATTTCCAGGCAAGTTATTGACGCCGTTTATGATATTGACCATATTATTTGTAGGGTTGAAGCTCATTTTTCTGTTACCATTATCATTCGAGAGGCAGGCCTGCCGTTATGTTGGTTCCTATGGGAAAGACACCCAAATTTGTCAAAACTTTATGCCCGGTTTCAGTTAGGCCTAGGATAAATCGGCACACGTATCATTTCCATTGGATATCGATAGGCTAGTTGTTGCTATCTATCCAGATTCAGCCAGCCTTGTGCTGGCACGGCCTCTTGCTCTTCAGCAGCCCTAAATGTTATATTCCATCTTAATTCAGTTTTGGTGATCTTCCATGATCAGTCTATGCCCAACATACGACTGATTGATTGTCGACTGGCTTTTACACTATAGTGACGTCACAACAGCTGTGATCATCGTTCCTGACGAAATCGGCAGTGACTTCACAAAGAAATTACTAATAAAAAACTGGAAAAACCGTAGATAAAGTTGATTGTCTAATAGATGTAAGGAGTGAACGCCTTTGTTCAGTCTGCTCGCCAAAATAAGAAACTTGTCCTCGTCGGCAGGGTGGAGAACGCTTGAGAATTGCCGCCTCCATTCTGCTGGACTCGTTAAGAATATCTTTTGGGGAAAGTATATTGTACTAGCTCCTGTCTTTGCAGAAACTGCAAGTATACATATATATATATATATATATATATATATATATATATATATATATACTGTATGTATATATATTATAAATATATATACATACACATACATACATACTTATGTATGTACAGGCTTATTATCCAATTTAGATTAAGTAGCATTTAACAATTAGCTCCCCCTCACACTTTTATTTTGCATATCACTCGGCATAAATTCTAATTTTCCATCAGCATACAGGCCAGCATTTATTGTCATTTGTTTTCAGTACTTATTCTTTGTACTGTATTAGTCATAAAATTTCTTTTATCTTGTGTAAAAGTTGTGCCAATTTTATGTTTTGTCGATATTTATAAATGAATTTTTTTATTTTTGTGTATGTATTATTATTATTATTATTATTATTATTATTATTATTATTATTATTATTATTATTATTATTATTATACGGTAGTAGATATACCAAGCCATATGCATTCATTTATCATTATTATTGTAGAACATTTGATAGCAATTGCCAACACTGAAATTCCCTGGCAAAAACTAAAAATAATATAAAGTCCCCTGAAACCATCAAAGCATGTCTGCCAAAAAAATCATACTAAAGTATTGATAGTCAAATGACCTCAAAGAACTCAAGGCCAAGGCAGTAAGTTACTTGTTTAGTACCTCCCCCATTCATTAGCGAACTCTGCTGACTTTTTCGTCTCATTGTATCCCATTGCCTGTCACATCAAACGCCGGAGTTTGGTGCTTGTTTCATTAACGTTTGTTTAGGCACATGTTGAAAGAAGGAAAGTCTCCTTAAGGGGATAGTGCCGTCAGTGCACCTCATGCGGTTCACTGTAGGTATTACTTTAGGTTCTTCGCAGCGTCCCTTCGGCCCCAAGCTGCAACTCATTTCATTCATCTCTCTTCCATCTTGCTTTCCACCCTCTTCTAACAATTGTTTCATAATGAAACTGCGAGGTTTTCCTCCTGTTACACCTTTAAAACCTTCTTTATTTTCAGTTTCCCTTTCAGCGCAGAATGATCTCATGGGTCCCAGCGCTTGGCCTTAAATCTTATAATCCAATCCAAAAGGAGGCAGGCAGGAAAATAAATAGAGCAAAGGAGGAAATAACAAGGATAGACCGATATCACATTAACGTAATGAAATGCATGGACGTTGACGTAGTTCTGGGATCACCTAGTAGGTTAAACGCTTCCTGGGACAAGAAGTCGCTTTCTAGTGTTGTAAACGTTGACTTTTGGCATGAGGTTGTTAGCCTCATGCCCTTGTACCCACAAATGGTCAGAGCAGCTCGTGGACCAGCGACATATCATGTGAAACTTCCTGAAATCAGAGCGAATGAGTCAACCGAGGGAGAAAATCACTGAAGCCTGAAACTTCTGGTCGGTGGATAGTTTCGAAATATTGCTCTAATTTTCCTAACACTTGCCAACTGCAGTTTATGAACTGATATTTTTTGTCTATTTGTTTAGTTATACGTGTTGCTTGTTTATGTGTATTTTAATAAAATTCTTCCCTAAAGTTGAAGGCCTTTTCGGCGCTTTCATCTTAGTGGCTGGCCATTTTGAATAATAGTGCTAATAATAACTGCTATAAACGAACCATACCTGGAGGCAGACCAAAAGGGTTAAAAATTTCACTTGTCAGCGCTCTTGCGAGACTGGCTGGAGGTCAGGAAGTACTATGACTGCCCGAATTAGTCGAGTTGACTGGCTCAGATTAAATTATAACAGCAGCAGTGGTGAGTACCATAGTGGGCGGCGATTATTTATTTATTTATTTTTTGTAGAATTGCATTGTGGTTTTGAATAAAAAGCGTTGGTTAACCGATTAAAGCTGTTAGGACCATCGTGCAGTTCTCTCTCTCTCTCTCTCTCTCTGACACCCATTATTTTTCATAATGACACCGAACGCCTCTTTCATTCATACTTAGCGTCTAATTGTTAATTAAAGGTAGACCTAACCTCTTCAGTAACGATATCACGAACTCCTCCGACTTATACTTCTGCGGTTTCTGGGTCTCATCGTGACCGGTTGCCGACTCTATCGGGCCTCTTTACAAGATACATTAACGCGGGACCGTTAACTACGCTACGCTTCCTTTAACCGGACTTCGGACCGGCATAGGGTAGACCATATAAATCTGCATAATTCGATCAAAATGCTATTATTATTACTGGCGAAGAAATCCACAATGAGAAGTAGAATCGAGCCGGTTCTCGAAAGCTCTCGTTTTGTATGACTTTTCAATACATATTTACACTTACGTTAATGTGGATTTCTTCACCATTTTAGTAACTCACGCGATCATGAATTATTATTATTATTATTATTATTATTATTATTATTATTATTATTATTATCAGAAGGTAATTCAGGTTCATACGGAACAAGCCCACAGAGGCCACTGACTTCAAATTGAGGCTTTCAAAGAATATGGTGCTCATTTGAAAGAAGTAACAGAAGGTGATAGGAAATACAGAAAGAAAAGAAAAAAAAATTAATAAACCAGTAGATAAACATGTAAGTAAATTATAAAATACAAGGAGAATGGCTTTAGGTTAGGCTCTCTGCTACAGTAAAAAAAAAAAATTTAAGAAATTATCCTTTTTTGTTCTTCATTTGACCTAGTAAACCTCAAGACAGTAACATGAGGCGGTAGTCTGGCATTAAAAGAGTTACAGTAGAACCTGTTTCTCTTGATAAAAGGCTCTTGCGTTTGTATGTCAACTGGTTAATAGTCTCTGTACTGCGGTCAGTCCCGTCTATCACCATGAATTCATGACTTCCGATATTTACTACAGAATTGTTATTGTATCTTTTGTTTTGAAAGCGAGTCTTACGTCAATTTTGTAGTTGTTGTTGTATAGTTTTATCTCTCCACAAATCTATCTGATAAATAAGGGAAATAATGGTAAAACAAGAGCCCTTTCGTTAAATAGCTGGGATTGTTAGTGTAGTGGCAATCGAAAGTGCTTGAAGTTGCTACAAAAATTGTTTTAGCATAATTAGATACTACCTTGAGAACGCAACATCGCCGCCAAAACACACACACATACAGTTTAATATATATACATACATATATGTATGTGTGTGTGTATAAAATTACTTATCTTTGCTAAACGACCTAATGTTGTTACAGTATTCTGTGAAATGGATTCATACCAGACTCAACAGCAATAGAAATGGGTTAACGGCGTAAAATAACGAAGTCATACGTGCTTTTTCCCTTTCCAAATGTGTAGCGATCTTGGTGCAGACTTGAACGAATTTAGAAATGTTAGCTTGACATTTGAGGAACTGTTGGCAGTCCAGGAGATTTTAAGGTTAACGGCCGATAAACTCTACTAGAGATCTGAAAGGCAAGAAAATGAACGGTAAAGGCTTACTTGATACATTTTGTGCTTGAACAACATTATTATTATTACATTATTATTTATTATTATTATTATTATTATTATTATTATTATTATTATTATTATTCAGAAGATAAACCTTATTCATATGGACGAAGCCCACAACAGGGTCTACTGACTTGAAATTCAAGCTTCCAAAATATAAGGTGTTCATTTGAAAGTTACAGAAGTTAGTACAAAATACAGAAAGAGATACCAGTTATTAGAAAATAAAAAAAAATAAATAAATAAAAACGTAAAAAGGTACCATCAGATTGAACGTTGGTCTATATTTGCTCTTGATAGTTGATGATAATTCCTTATCATCAAAAATTGTGGTGTTGTACCGCAAAAAATAAATTGGATATTGACAGAACTGAAAAAAAATTAATGAGTTTTGACGAAAAGGACAAAAAAAGGAGAAAAAAATGAAGCAGCAATTAACACGATACCCTCGCTCTCTTCAGTAGGGTGTTAGTGCCAACAATGCACCTCAGGTGGTGCACTGTAGGCATTACTTAAGGTCTTTGTAACGTCCCTTCGGCCCCAGGCTGCAACCTCTTTCATTACTTTTACTGTACCTCCATTCATATTCTCTATCTTCCATCAGACTCTCCACCTCTCTAACAATTGTTTCATAGCGCAACTGCAAGGTTTTCCTCCCGTTACACCTTTCAAACCTTACTGTCATTTTCACTTTCAGCACTGAATGGCCTCGTAAGTACCACCACTTGGCCCTGGGCTTAAATTTTATGTTCTGTTCTATTCTTCAGTTCATGTTTTCTTCAACTCATCTGAACTAAATCCAGCAAATTTTATTTTTAAGCCAAATACGATAAACCATATCAGTTTACGCACGAATTAAAAGGATAATTCAGGGGAATCTACCCCCCCTCACGCCCCCTTTTACTTCTTTCTCCATTGCACTCTGTCAGTTTAATTCTTTGACCTTGTAGAGGGATAGTGCCGCCAGTGCACCTCACGCGGTGCACTGTGCGTATTACTTAAGGGTCTTTGCAGCGTCCCTTCGGCCCCTAGCTGCAACCCCTTTCATTCCCTTTACTGTACCTCTATTCATATTCTCCTTCTTCTGTTTTACTTTCCACCTTCTCCTGATATTTGTTTCATAGTACAACTGCGAGGTTTTCCTCCTGTTACACCTTTAAATCCTTTTCACTCTCAGTTTCTTTTTCAGCACTGATTGACCTCAACATGGGTCCCAGCGCTTGGCCGTTGGCCTAAATATTATATTCCAGTTATTAATTCTTTGAATCTGAAAAGAATTCGAACCTTAAAACACCATCATTTCAAAAGATGAACGTTTTAACGCTCCAGTCATCAGGTTAATTAGGAAGGTAAACAAAAGGAGGTGCTCATTACTTTCAGTTGTTTTCTTTCATATTTATTTTTTTATTTTTATTCTTTTGCTGTAGGTTCGTTGTTATTTCTGTTACCTCCATATCTGGTAGTGAGTCAGTTGTCTTACACTATGTGCTATGTCAGTCATGTGTCTGTGTACTTGATAACGTCATCATCATAATACAGATTTTAAATGAGGTTAATTAAATTAGACCGACATTATAAAGAAATCTTTCAAATAAAAGAACATAATTCCACCTTACTTTTCTTATAGGGTCTACTTTGGGTGAAAAAGGTGTAAATAAAAAAAAAATCAACGTTTAAAAACTTACAAAATTCCCGTAGCTCTATCTTTGTTTTTATTTCACATGTGTATCTTGGGAGAAAAAAAAATTACTTTAATTTTCCGAAATTGGAGACAAGATCCAAGCAAAATTACTGCGTCAGAACACGATGAGGGCTTTACAAAGATTTCCTTTTTTTGGCCAAATTTTTTGAAAATATATTAATTGAAGACAAGATCCAACCACAATGAGTGACAGGAAAAAAGTTAAGTATACCTTAGTTTAACCAGACCACTGAGCTGATTAACAGCTCTCCTAGGAGTTGGCCCGAAGGTTGAGACTTATTTCACGTGGCTAAAGAACCAATTGGTTACTTAGGGACATATAGCTTATTGTGGAATCCGAATCACATTATAGCGAAATGAATTTCTATCACCCAGAAATGATTCTCTAATTCTTCATTGGCCGGTCGGATTCGAACTCGGGCCCTGCAGAGTGCTAGCCGAGAGCAGTTTCGAATGATCCAACGAAGGATCTAATGAGTGTCCAGATTACAAGCAGGGACTTTACAAAACTTTTTTTTCTTTTTTGTCAAATTTTGAAAATAGACTTAGCTGCGTGACTCAACAATGGGAGCAAAAACATAAAAGCACCGTAATCGAGTTAGATATAAGCATGATTGTCCTGCCTGTCTGCCTGTCCTTCGAAAAGATAAGTTTGTTAGTTGGTTGCAAAACTTTGGACATCGCATTTGAAGTTACTTGAGTATAACTGCTCTGCGTAATAACTGTTCTGCAGAGGATTTTTTGCGAGTTCATCTTAGCTTCTTCGGTCCGTTTTTCATAGCCGACATAACTCCCGTTGGGGGGTAGCGCCGTCAGTTCACCTCACGCGCGGTGCACTGTAGGCGTTACTTAAGGTTCTTTGCCGTGTCCCTCCCCAACCACCCCCACACCCCCTTTCACTCCTTTTACTGTACCTCCTTTCAATCTTTCTTCCATCTCACTTTTCACCCTCTGTTAGCATTGTTTCATAATGCAACTGCGAGATTTTCTCCTGTTACACCTTTGCAACCTTTTACTCTCAATTTTCCTTTCAGCGCTGAATTACCTCATAGGCCGCAGTGCTTGGCCTCTGGGCTAAATTGCACTGTATATTCTAGAGTAGTTTCGTCACCTGAAATTTCTTGGGTTCTCTGGTAGAGAAGGTGTGTATCTTAACCACATGTAACGTTACCATGTATATGTACAGTATATATAATATATATATATATATATATATATGTATATATATATATATATATATATATATATATATATATATATATATATGTATATAATATATCTACATACATACATACATATAGGGGGCTAGCGACCTCGTCGGCTTATGCAAATTTGAAAAAAAATGAGTGGTGAATTCGGAAGTTAGGAGGGAGGAAGGTAAATATCATAGGTTGTGTGTGTAGGGGCTTGGTGCCCAGATGGTGATCTTTTCTGTGTAGGTGTATGAAGTTGCTAATGTTTCCCGCGCTGGTTTATTCATTTACTGTGCATTAAATGAAGGCTGAATTAGGCGTCGACCAGTTTGTTGTTTTGTCTCTGGAGCCGCAATCGATGTTTATCATAACGACTTATGGGAATATTTACGGTCTCGTTTCAAAAGATCATATAAACCTCAAGTACCTAGCCGTTTGTTTTGAAACCTAATGTATACTAGCTAATAAAAACAGGTGTATACGTTCTGCAACTGACATTCTGATGACGATGTTGCAAAAAGTTGCAGTAGCTCATTTGACTGAAGATGCATGAACCTCATTGAGAAGAGATGCGGACATTTCAGTCAACTCAATCTGGAAGGTTACTCTCGGCATCCGGATAAAAAAAAAGTCCCATGTGGTAGTCAGAAAGGAGAGAGAGAGAGAGAGTGAGAGAAAGAAATGTTAGTGAGAGAGAGAAAGAGAAATGAAAAGAGAAAGAGAGAGAAATTATAAGTAAAAGAGAGAGTAAAATGTAAGTAAAAGAGAGAGAGGAAAGTAAAAAACTAACCGAACGCCCTGACATTTTAAGTGCTCTAGATCCTTGCCAGTTCACTTGTCCGTTTCCCACTAGAAAAACTAACCTTCACCTTTTCTTACTTTCCGCCCCTGGAGGAGGAGTCCTTATTACGTGCTGTCCTCCCTGCGCTGTGCTCGGCTTCCTATTTCCCACATCTCTCAATTAACGACTAATGACAAACTAGCATCGATTAATTACTTGGGGGTTTTATGGAACAATGTCTGCGCACTTATTGCTAAAAGGGTATTTTGTTTCTTGTTTATGTTCACTTGAACTTCAAAAGTTCAAGCGAAGATGCAGTGCATTACCACCCTAAAACTATTCTTTATTAATTTATTATTTCGTTTTTAGTAAGTGAGAAGTCTTCTTTCTGTATTTCCCCGTACCTCCTCTTACTTCTTCCTAATGAACACCATATCCTTTGGAAGCTTGAATTTCAAGTCAGTGACCCTTGAGGTGGGCTTGTTCCATATGAGTAGGGTTCATCTTCTGAATAATAATAATAATAATAATAATAATTATAAAACAGCAGTGTAAATCCTGTAACGGTGTAATGTTTTTTGTCTTTTTTTTTATCTTCATCCCAACTACAGTTTACATTAAATTCAGTGAAATTCAAGTAGCATATCTGTTCCTTTGCTGGTTTCTAGATTAATGAAGTTGATTAACTTTAGACTGGTCAGTACTTGGACTGGTGGCCGACTGAAAGCTGGACTTCGTTAATTCATAAGCTTTTTATTTTTTTTTATCTTTATCCCAACAACAGTTTATATTAAAGTCAGCAAACTTAAAGTAACATATCTGTTACACTTCTGGTTTTCCATTTACGAAATTGATTAACTTCAAGCTTGGACTGGTGACCGACTGAAAGCAAGACGCCGTTAACGCACAAGCTTCTACAACTAAAAGCAATGGGTCACAATAAGACTGGAGTTGCTGGTGGCTATGATATGAGGGGAGGGGGTGGGGGTGGCAGAAGAATCAAAGAGGAATGCTATTTGAAAGAATGTGACATCGATACGCGCATAAGCACCACCTCTGTAGAGGCCGTTTAGAAGCCTAGGAAGCGGAATCCAGTGAAGGATTTGAAGGACAAGTAACCGGATAGCCTCTGGATCTTGCAGACACACTATCCTTTTTTTTTGGTAAAGGTTCGAGGACTGATCCCGCAGGCATGACACCCATTTTCGCGTTCAAGGTCTGTCTATCATGGCCTTTATATGACATTCCCGAGAAAAAAAGGAAAGTGAGTATTATATGTCATGATTTCCAGCAAAGCTGATGATGATGATGATAATCGTTTTGTAAGGAACCGTTTTGAAACGCACCACAAGGCTTCATTAGATCGAAGCCAGATCGCTTTTAGAATACCCACGACTTTTAAGTTGTATCCCGACTCGTCCTGTTTTACAGTGCACAGATGCAGTATCTTGTACCAGTCTTACACGTGGGTGGCTGGTCTCTCTCTCTCTCTCTCTCTCTCTCTCTCTCTCTCTCGCCTCTGTCTTTTTAAGGAGAAGCCAAAACAGGTATGTCTGCCAAAACCAATGGCGAGCACAGCAAGATGAAGGCTGTGTACCAGCGGGTTTCGTCTCTGTGATGGGCATTCAATCATCACAGAAAACAGAACATTGAATAAATCTTTTGTTGTTGCTCTGTCCAGAAAATCCAGTAGTCTTCTAACTTCACTGTTCTCCGTAGAGGGGATGGTGCCGTCAGTGCACCTCATGCGGTTTCTATAGGCGATATTAAGAGTTCTTTGCAGCCTCCTTTGACCCCTAGCTGTAATCCTTTCATTCATTTACTGTACCTTCATTCATATTGTCTTTCTTCCATCTTACTTTCCTCCACCCTCTCCTAACAGTTGATTCATTGCTCAGCTATGAGGTTTTCTCCTTGTTACACCCTTAAAAGCTTTTTACTGTCAATTTCCGTTTCAGCGCTGAATGACCTCATCATAGGTCCCAGCGCTTGGTCTTTGGCCTAAACTCTATATTCTGTTCTATTCTAATTTCTCTGTTCGGTAACTGTAAATTGCCAAGCCAAGTGCTGCAAAGCTTTTAAAATAAACATTCCCTGCTCCTGTTTTCGCTGACAATTATCATTCAGTTCTTCAAGAAGCGAGTCAATCGTTTTCTTGTTAGCCAAACCTCACTCGTTTTTCTCCTCCCATCTTTTTCGTGCTTCTCTGGACTAGACAAAGGCACTGGGTTGCCAGTACTGTTGATTTCTACAAGAAAGAAAAGTCCTAGAGTAGCTGTAGACCCTTACTAAGATAGTGCATTTCTTCTCTCTACAATACCCATCTGCTGTGTCACAAGATGATAACAATAAATCCTCAAATAACGGAAAGTCTTCCAGTTAGTGTTCCGGTTTTTGTCTTTAAATCACGGTTTTTTTTTTTTTTTTTTTTTGCAAGAAACCGGTCTTCGCTTTGTTTTGGCCCCAATGCCACCCCACGACAGAATTGTAAAAAAGTATATATCAAGGACAGTCTGGAGAATCACGATATAAAAAAATTACATTCTTTTTAGACATTCTAACTGTAAATCTTGCTGCAAATGGCATTAGCACCCATATTACTGCCAATGCCATTCGTATCCGTATTACTGCAAATGATATTTGTTTCCGTATTACTGCAAATACTATTTGTTCCCATATATCTAATTTTTGTAAATTCTGACAGCAAATTTTACTGTTAATATCATTCATATCCATTATTTATAAACACTAACCAAATAATGATGTAAGTTACATTTATAAGTCCATTCCTACACAAACACTGAATACTTTCGTAAGGTATACATATATGTGTTCTCTTAAAAATGCTAACTGTAAGTATTAGTGTTCTCCGTGCCCAGTATAGATTGCTATAAACAGTATTTGTATACAACCTCTAACAAATGTTACCTTCAAATACTTGTGCGAATGACTTTTATAATTGGAAAAGCAATAGTTGCACACAACGAGAAACGTAACGCACGACTCGGGTCACTGGAAAAGTGAGTTTTACTCAACCGCACTTGCAAACCTTTAAGTGACCTTAAATGACCTTTTTTTCCCCGTAACTTAAAAATGACTTCATAGGTTATTCAAACACGTTTACATTCGTTCAGTGATTAGATGTCTTGTTATCGAATTGGGCTGTCGGTGCAAATTTTGATGTTCTTTTGTAAGTAAATTATTATTTGGTTTTTATCCCAGGTCTGAGGGAAACAGACGTAAGAAGAGAATTCCGTAGCTTTACTGTAGAAAATGGTTAGATGTTTCCAAGTGAATACAGACTCAAATTTATGCCCGTTTGAAAAGAACTTCGGGAACTCTCTCTCTCTCTCTCTCTCTCTCTCTCTCTCTCTCTCTCTCTCTCTCTCTCTCTCTCTCTCTCTCTCTCTCTCTCCAAAAGTTAGTTACAAATGAATACTGAGTTATTGAAAAATCATCTCTCGCGTAAGAAAATACCAAATGTTATCAGGTCATTAGTCATAATGAAACAAGAGGAGATCAATTACCTCTGCAGTTTAGAATATTAAGTTTTATTGAAACTTACAATGAGATTTTTTGGTTTATTGCAGTCTGCAGTGGTTCTACACTGACGCCTAAAAATCTTCCCATTTTTTATTTTAAACAAAGCTCGGTAAATTTCCCCCTTAATGGATCATTGCAGATAAGCAACGGTGAGCATGAGTCAGATCTCGAAAATTGCAGTTATATGGTCCCAAATACACCACACCCACTTGTATATTATCCAGACCCAAATTCATTTATGCTTGCAGCCCGGGTTATTTTTTTTTTTTTTTGTGCCCGGGTATTCATCCTTGAGTCATCAGATGATGGCTGGTGACTTGGCTAATAGCTAAAGCCGCTTTTTTATGCGAGACCACTCCCTTTCTAGAGAAACGGATGTTCGTAAAAAATCATTAATGCAAGAGGCTCAGATTTCGTCAGCGAAATTCTTAAATTCTTTTCCTTCATGAGCTGGTGGGTTTGGGATTCAATTTGTAATATACATGTATTCCCATTGAGTATTTAAATGGTGGTGCTAAATTCAGCTCCGGGTGTAAGGCTCTGTGATTAAAGGTGGACATTAAGTGCCTTTCTTCTGGAGCCACCCATGTAATATTATGTATGCATATATATATATATATATATATATATATATATATATATATATGTAATATATATATATATATATATGTATATATATATATATATTAATAATATAACTATATATGTAAATGTACTAATAACATGTATCTGTATATATATATAAATGTGTGTATACACATATATATGTGTGTGTATACATATATATATATATATATATATATATATATATACATATATATATATATATATATATATATATATATATATATTATATATATATATATATATTCTATTATATAAATACAATTAGGTATATA
>NC_089791.1:52740382-52790382 GCF_040412425.1 Macrobrachium rosenbergii | reverse complement strand
TTCCGCAGTCGGAATGATAGTCTAGACTGACAGCCTCATATTCGCTTCCTATTCAGTTAGAGATTTGAGTCTCGTTCTTTTGAACAGTAGATTATATTCACAGAAAGATCATAACACGGGTTGTTTAAAAGAGCATTGCCTGAACTAGTTAAAACCAATGAAGGAAGTACATTGAGTTCTTTGATTTTTGTGTCAAAAGGTGAAAATAAAAAATACATTGTATGCAGTTTTCTCTTGCTGCTGCTTCGTCTGCATTTGTTAATTTATTTATTTTCTTTATTTGTTTTATATTTTTTATATGTTTGGTTGTAAGTTTAATTATGTTCTCTTAACAAGAAGGGGGTTGGTATACCCCTAGGCATCACCATTATATACCATGGGGGAGTGTCGGCTTGAACACTCATTGGGTCTTAAAATGCATTTCATGTTGGTTACTCGTGATGATTAGCAACTTTTGATGGCACCAGTCGGTGACAATATCTTCCCCTTCGCTAAAAGCTTTGGAATTCTATCCATGCCTTTATTTTCCGTGATTTACATTCTTACTGTTTGTTTCCTTCGGGATTGCTCTAGAATAGTTTTTTGAGTGATTATTCCATTGGTTTTTAGATTATAAGGAATGGTCTCTCTTTTTTTCTGTAATTAATCGTCATTTGAACTCTTGAAGCTTTGGTTTAGTACGCGTTAAAATTGTCAAAATGCGTGAGATGAATCCAAGATTTGCAAAGTGAATTTTGGGATGAAAATATTTCTTGAAGTGGTTGAAACTACATTATTCAAAACGCAGTCTTTGTGCGCTTATAATACTAATTATAGAGAGGGTCTGACGTTGAAATTACATAATAATCATGTAAAGAAAGTAATAAAAGTGAAGTTAAATACCTTTTTCAAGGACAAGACCGAAAAATAACACTTAATCTCCAATGAATTTAGTTCCGCTTTCCTTAAGGCCGAAAAATTCCTCTTGTCCGTGGAAGTCCTTCGATCATCCCACATCTCCTTCCCTGTAATTTAGAGCAATTTCATGAATTAAATGCCCTGGGAGACCTGGAGTCGAAATGTCATTCTATTGACAGGGCCAAGTTAAACCGGGCCCTCCCAGGAAGAGTGGAGAAAACGATCACCTGAAATCATTTCAGTGAATTGTATCAGATTTGTCTCCAAGGATACGAGGTGCCCGGAGATGGATGTGATAAAGGGTGATGGATATATATAAGTTTAGGTTGATGGATATATACGTTTAGCTGGGTTTGCTTGAACGCGTAGAAACAGATGAAGTTATGCTCAGTACTGGTAGTTATGGACTCATACGTTACCGTGTTTTGTGCTTTATTTGAATGTATGTATGTATGTCTGTTTATATGTATATTTATCTGTCTCTCTCTCCACATACATACACATTATATAATATATATATATATATATATATATATATATATATATATATATATATATATATATATATATATATATATGTATGTATGTATGTATGTATGTATGTATGTATGTCTGTATATAGGATACTTAAAAATACAGCAGGAGGGGGAGGAGGAGGTGCAAGGATGACAGACGTAATAATAGGAATCCTGCAGTGAGATTTACCGTAAGAAAGGCCGTCACGCCTTTGGCATGTCATAGGGCATGCCAAGAAATGGAGACAAATAATGACGGGAATTTTGTTCCTTGTCGAAATTCATATGCACGATGGCAATACAATCAGAAGTTTTGGGTAAAATGTGAACATTTTTGGGTATTGTAAACTCACAGACGCAGGTAGTTTATTTTTAAATATGTATATATATATGTATATACATATAATGAGTATATATATGTATTATATATATATATATATATATATATATATATATATATATATATATATATATATAGACTATATATATATATATATATATATATATATATATATATATATATATATATATATATATATATATATATATATATATATATATATATATATATATATATATATATATATGAGAAAAAGGCAATACAAGATCATCAATAGTGGATGTTTCCCTAATGCAAAAGCACACACACACATATACGGAATCTCACACCCTTCTCCTATCCTTCTCTTCAATCTCATTCCATATTAAAGAATTTCTGCTTTTTTTCACCTTTCTCTTTCATACAATAAAACTGACGTCTTGGTATTCGGGTCGAACCACTTTCTAACTCCATGTAAGTGTAAAGGAAAGAGAGACATTGTTTCGAAGGAATAATAATAATAATAATAATAATAATAATAATAATAATAATAATAATAATAATAATTATTATTATTATTATTATTATTATTATTATTATTATTATTATTATCATTATTATTATTAATATAATTATTGTTACTGATAAAAATATGTGCACATTCATGAGAAATAGCAAAATAAAATAATAACAATATAAGTTACTTAAACTAAAGCAATTGTCTCAACCTACCAGTGCTTATAAACCATCTGTTTCGACATCAAGTATATCTTACATGAAATTTTTTATAATTTCTTTATACATGCAAAAATGATTCGTATAATTTTCTTTCGTTCAGTAAGGCTTTAAATTGTATGAATGAAAATCTTCTAGGTGATTCACTTTCAAGTACGAGAGTGAGAAGAATTTGATTCTGCTCCGGCAGCCATAGGTATGTGACCTATGACCTGCAAGGTCATCTGTCATAAGATTAAGATGATTGATCTTTATATATATATATATATATATATATATATATATATATATATATATATATATATACATATAAACATATATATGTGTATATATGTGTATATAAGTTTATATATGTATATTATATATATATATATATTATATATATATATATATATATATATATATATATATATATATATATATATATATATATATATATATATATATGAAAAGATCACTTATTACAACGAAACATAGGTTAGTTATGCATCATAACTGCAATGTAATTCCAAATGGATAGCTTTTGTACTGAACGGTTTCATAAAAGAATGTCATTATATATTTTATCAAGAATAATGAATGTTAAATACCTCGGTTTATCTCGATAAGCAAAAAGAAAAACAAAGCAAATATGTATTCGCCATTAAAATACAGATCTGTTACCTCAATTCTATCGACAGCTGTTGCCTTATATTCAAATTAGCATTTTACTTGAGTAAGCAAGAGAAAATGAAAGGATATTTTTCTAATTCCGCGCAAGCGCATATGCTTTAACTTTCAGCCATTGCTTCAACCGCATCCATTCTCTCTCTCTCTCTCTCTCTCTCTCTCTCATTTCATCTTCAGTTTATTTGTATGAATCCATTTATATAAGCATAAATGTACAATGCTTAGGCTACATGATAAATCTCTCTCTCTATCTCTCTCTCTCTCTCTCTCTCTCTCTCTCTCTCTCTCTCTCTGCACACATATTTCATTTTCAGGTTATATTCATATTCATGAATCCATTTATATAAGTATAAGTGTACAGTGTTTTGGATACAAGATAAATTTTAATACAGTATGGATGTATTTATATACACACATGCATACAAGAGAAATAGTTATATCCTTTTTGCTGAAAATGTGTTGGAACAACTGAAAACTATTCCCTTTGCACAAAGAACGATTTCCTCTGTGAAAACATCTTTCCAGTAAATCATCACTGTGCCTTATTTATTCTTATTATTATTATTATTATTATTATTATTATTATTATTATTATTATTATTATTGTTATTATTATATTATTCAAATGATGAACCTTTTTCATGTGGAACAATCCCACAGGGACCATTGATTCGAAATTCAAGCCTCCAAAGAATATGGTGTTTCTTAGGATAAATAAGAGGCGGCAAAGGGAAAACAGAAAGAAGAGTCCCAATTATTAAGAAATAAAAAAAATAAACGCTATTGAAAAATGACAAACGAACTGACATACACCCGAGAAAGGAAGCGTTCGAAGGAGTCGAATGCCAACCACCCGTTACGTCATCGGGTCGGGGATCGTGCTGCGGGTCAAATCAGGTCAGGAGTTGCGCCTGAGAGACTCTTACAGGCTGCAAAATGTCAAGGCGCTTCAGGCGAGCTTCAGCAAGCAGCGATTAAAAAATCTGTTCGCGTTGATGTGAGGAGAGATGCGTTTTTATGATGGTATTAAGAAGAAATTAGGCTCAGTTATTGAATGGTATAGGAAAATAGTCAGATGCTGTTACGTTCTTGAAACTAATCGGTACTAATATTGACTGCTGTAGCTGTCATTTTACAGAATAATGTTTCATTCAAGCCATGATTACAAAAATCTGTTCGTAGTAATGTGAGGAAAGATGTGTTTTTATGATGAGATTAGGTAATTCAGTTCAGTTATTGAGGGGTGTAGGAAAATAATCAAATGCTGTTGTGTTCTTGAAACTAATAAGTACTGATATTGACTGATGTATCTGGCATTTTGCAGAACAGTATTTCTGTACATTCATGATATAGATGTTTATTAAATAGTCAAGATCCAGAAGACTCAATAAATCTTCATAATTAAGGCGGAAATGTAACGCAAATATCTTGTGCAAATAAGATTAAATAATTTAAAAAATGAAATACAATGTCAGCGTTACAAATATATATATCTTATAGTTTGTAAGATTGTAAACAAAAAGAATTATCATGCTTCACTACACTCATGACTGTCAAATATTACAATTTCTCCATATAGGCCATTTTTTACTCTAAGGGTCAAGAATACAATTTTAAAAATTGCAAATGGTATTAAGTTTGCATGATCATGCCCAGTGCAGTTTCCCTTCTCCCCTGCTGTCTCGATGCAGATTTCTCTCTCTCTCTCTTCAGCCCACACATATTGTAAATTTACCTCTCTCTCTCTCTGACACACACACAGTGCAAATTTCCTCCACCTTCTCTCAGTGCAAATTCCCCCACCCTATCTCTCTCTCTCACACACACACACACACACACACACAGGGCAATTACTTCTTCCCCCGCCTCTTTGTCTCTCTATCAGTTGAAATTCCCTTCCCCACCTCTCTCACATAATTCATTTCCCACTTTCTCTCTCACATTGCAGTCTCCCCTACTCTCTAGCACACACGCGCTGCGAATTTACCCTCTCTCTCTCACACTTTACAAATCCCAATTCCCCCCTCTCCCTCTCTCACATAGTTCAATCCCCCATCTCTCTCTCTCACACACACAAACAAGGAAAATTCCCTCCCCTTCTCTCTCTCTCACATAGGTCAAATTCCTCTCCCCTCTGTCTCTCACAGGGCAAATCCACCCCCCCCTCTCTCTTACTCTCTCTGTCAACGCATGATAAATTTCCCCAGTGCAACGGAGACCCATTTCCCAACATTCCCTTTTCGTTTCAATGTTAGGAAAGTGGTCTGACGGGTTCGTGAGGCTGAGTTAACGGTTCCTCCTCCTCCTCCGTCCTGGGGCGCCATCTACTGAACACATTTATGAACACTTACAAAAGGGATGAGATAGTTAATAGGCAATAAAAGTGAATAGATGAGGATACTATGGACATTATCTCTCTCTCTCTCTCTCTCTCTCTCAAGCATAATCCTGAAGACTCTCTCTCTCTCTCTCTCTCTCTCTCTCTCTCTCTCTAGCATAATCCTAAAAACTTGCCGTCATCATTATTAAGAATTTCATTGATATCTCAGTTCCAAGGGTACGATTTAATTTAGAGTAAATGATATCCGATTCTTGTCGTTTTGACTTGTGTTCATTAAATATGAGTTATTGATGTCATCTTTCTCACCGTCTCTGTATCAAATAGTTTGCTTGCATTCGCGATTGTACTTCTTTGTAAGATATTTCGAGAACGGTTCACATATGACTCATCAAAATCATGTTGCCCGCCCATCATTTACTGCGCTGTCTTTTCAGAAATGGAGGCAGGCTACAATTTTATTAGGCCTGGATTTAATAAAGGTAACTGGGTTTCTTCTAGTCATCCTGTATGGAAACAAGAGAATTTATAGTCTTTTCGTCCCATATTTAGGAACGTTGCCGAATGAATCATTATTTACTGTATTAGTAGGCCCACACCGTTACATACAGCGGTTATTAAAAAAAAAAAAGACCCCAGGGACGTTATGTAAGGTCCAGAAGGGGGGACACAAGTACTTCCATTTGAGCGTCACAGGTGAGGAAGGTTGATCCCGGACTGGACGACAGTGATTCTAAACGTGAAGTTTATTACCCGTAGACTAACGCTGTTACATGGAAAAATTGTATGGATACATTTTGCGTTGTATTATATAGAGTTTTCTGTGCCGTCAATCTGCAAGTTTTCAAGAGTTCCAAAAAGGTGTCGGTTTTGCAAGGGCATGTCTTTATTTTTGGGAATCAGAATCATTTCTTTAAATCCCTCCCCAACCCCACCCGCCCCCGGCCCGTCGTATATAACATCCCCTTGATATTTCGCCCAAATATTCGAAACAATTCAAGAAATTGGTTAGAAATTTCACCTTCAGGCATCCGAGATAAAGATAAGATTAAAACCTATACTTGATTTCATGTCAGTGTTGACCTTTCCTTCATATCCATTAACACCAAGGTATAATAAGTAAAGTCACGCATCATCGCCTATTTTGTTTTTTCTTGACTTACTGTTTTTTGTTTTCTCGACTTAAACTGCCTTTGACGTGCGCATTCATCTATCAGCTTGTTGATTTTTCTCAGTGTGTTATTCGATAATATTTACATACACACTTTTCAGTTTTTTCCATTCTGATTAAGCCTGCTTTGCCAATTAATGGTCTTCTAGGGTTGTTCCATATAAATGTTTACATTTTGGATAACAACAAACTTTTCCTTGAAATTCTACAAAATCGGGTTCGAAAGATATATAAATAAATTTCTTGTGCATTTACGGAAGAGGAGAATGTCAGATAAAGAATTCTGACAGAAAAGTGAAACATGACTTACTACAAGAGTGTGACAAAAACCAGAAAAATGGGATTTATATATATATATATATATATATATATATATATATATATATATATATATATATATATATATATATATATATATATATATATATATATATATATACATATTTGTAACCTTGACAAGATGGATTGCTAGAAATTGAGCGTTATAACGTCACGTTCCTACATCTATTTGAAGTAAAAGAACTTTTTTTGAGAGGCAGTTCAGTATCCGATAAAATGGAGTTAACACAGGCACTAAACTTATGAATTCAAACCAACTTTTCCTTTTGCACATCATCTTTCCCTCCACAGAATTTCATTGCATTCCATCCACACATTCTACGATGAGTGCATTCATAACCTTTTCCAGACTTTGTTGAGCAACTGGAACCTGGAAAGTTCAAGCGAAGATACAATGCATTGCTACCCTAAAGAAATTCTCCTTTTATTTTATAATATTCTTATATTTTTTATCTATGTATTTATTTTATTTATTCATCTTTTTTCCTAATAATTGTTCTCTTCCCTCTATTTCCTGTTACCTTCTGTCTCTCCTTTCATATAAACATCATATTCTTTGGAGGCTTGAAATTCAGGTTAATGCCCTTTGCGGGCTTGTTCCATATGAATGGGGTTCACCTCCTGAATAATAATAATTATAAAAAGTCACGTATATTAATAAAAACTTTGATTTTTATATGTATACTTAATCTATACTTACTCAGTGACAGGAATATGACGTTTCGCAGTTGAGAAAAGAGAAGCAAGATTTTTGCCTGTAACTTTATTCTTGCTCGTGCAAATTCGAAGTCTGACTTTCCACGCTATGGTTTCACGAATAACCTTGTCCTAAAATATCGTAGGCATAGCCAACTTTTATAAACGCAAACAACGATGAACAGTTTGGCTTTATAGCCAAATTTCCATAATTGGCTTTTCCTTAACCGTGTCTGGATGTAAACACTACTGTTTCGTATATCTTGTTTGTGTAAATCTGAGGGGACAGGCAGGAGCTTTTGAATACAGTTGTATAGAAAGTTACCTACTAAATATTCATGTATGAATGTGCATAGTAATGTATATGTGCAGTAGATACACATTCATAAAGAAGAAAACAGTCATGTATGTATGTGATAATGTTTTCTAGATATAGTATACATGCAAACTTAATAAAAAATAGTTGTATGTATAAACTGTATTTGCATATCCTTACAGTTACATTTTCACATTAGATTTATGTGAAGGTATAACTGTAAGGAATGAAGACTGAGATATGAAAACTTCCTAAAACGTGATTGCCATTGTTACTAAGCTCAAAAATCTTGCGAAACTTCAATCGTTCTAAATGTCATGAAGTTGGCTCGCTGACGGAGGAGGTGTAATACATGGATGTATATTTCTGGAATAGATAAAATTATTGTTGCGTTCTCACCCTAACTTAATTGTCAAAATGTCTTATTATATAATCCAAAGTAAGGATAACAAAATTATGGTAACTTTGTCATTTATCAGCCTTAATTAAGAAGAATCTGTGCATTTTAGCAACCAGCTCAAATACGTGCAGAAGTGACGTGTGAAATTAAAGGGACAATAACTAAGATAATCAAGACATATTAAACATTTTGTAATTTCCAAATAACCAGTATTGAAAAAAATTTATACCACACATGCCTGCAAAGGTGCTTGGTTATCTCCTTTAATAGAGAGAGAGAGAGAGAGAGGTGGGGGGGGACGATAAACCGAAGAAACAACCAAAGAAATCATGAATTTGCCAAGGATGAAATCAGTGCCATCTTGTTCTTTAAGCATGTTGTTTTAACGCTGTGCAACTAAGCTTAATGAAGACTCTCTGGCAGTCAAATTACTTAGTCGCCTATTGCCAACTCATGAGTGTTCCTTTAAATGTGAGACTTAAGTTCAGAGATCAACGACGGCTGCTTATTTCGTCATAACGAGGATTGCTTTCTCAGGGCGTTGAAATTCCCATAAGGGCTCGAGCGAGCACATAAGCAATCGTGTGGTTAGCCGTGACTTCCTATTAGCAAAGCTATGTGCTAAACTGATAGATAAGGCTTTCTTAATAAAAACAAATGTTATTTCTTCGTCTAATAGATTTTGTATTAAGAGACCCATCCTATTAAGAGACTGCCGAAGTTCATGACAGGTTTCACTATGGCTAGAAATGCTACTAGATCTTTTAGTCGAGATCGGGACCGGCATATTAAGCTCTTATGCCCCCGTAAGGGGATAGTGCCGTCAGTTCACCACATGTGGTACACGGTAGGCATTACTAAAAGCTGTTTGCAGCATCCCTTCGGCCCCTAGCTGCAACCACTTTTTAGCCTTTTGATTCATCTCCGTTCCCATTTCCTTTTCTTCCACCTTACTTTTCAATCACTCCAACTCCCTTTTTCAGTGTTTGAACCACTGAGTGGTTGAAAGTGCCCCAGTGCTTGGCTTTATAGCCAAATTTCCATAATCTCTAGAAGCTTTGACCCTTGGGGGTGGGGTAATGCCGTCAGTGCACGTCACGCGGTGCACTGTAGGCATTTCTTAAACTTCGTTGCAGCGTCCCTTCGGCCCCTAGCTGTAACCCTTTTCATTCCTTTTTCTGTACCTTTGTTCTATTCTTTTTCTTTCATCTTACTTTCGACCCTCTCCTAACAATTGTTTTATAGTGCAACTGCGAGATTTTCCTTCTGTTACACCTTTAAAACCTTTTTACTCTCAATTTCCCTTTCAGCGCTGAATGACCTCATCATAGGTCCCTGCGGTTGGCCTCTGGCCTAAATTTTATATCCCATTCCATTCTGGAAGCTTTGATGCACCCAGCAAAACATACCTTTCTTGGGCCACCTTCACTAAACTCCCCATTCCTACAGCCTTTTAAGATATCACAGAACAAAGTATGTTTTGTAACCTTAGTCATTGTACCGGGAAACTAAAAGCGCAACACTTCCTGTGATCTATGCTTTCAAGAAGCTAGACGTGTTCCTTGTCATTGTGCGTCGGAACTAAGTAAGCCATTGTTCCGAAAAGTTCCTCTTTTTAGTTCGAGTCAGATTACTCATTGCGTTGGAACATGTTTATCCCGTTAGCCAATGCAAAGGAGCATCCATTTGAGGTATGCCAATGACAACTTCTTGCGCCTCCGTTAAGCGCTCTTTGTTAGAAACTCTTCACTATTTGAGTCAACTCTTACGTGTTTTGGTAATTTTTTAGTCAGCGCGTTCACGTAGGCGTGTTTGTTTGTCAGTATATTTCCATTGGATGAAGCTACAGTAAGGGAATTCTCTAAATTAAAAGAGAAGAGAGAGAGAGAGAGAGAGAAAGAGAGAGGAGAGAGGGAGAATGTAAATCCTGCGTAGGAACATTTACGAATTTAGAAGTGCTTGGGGTTTCACATAAATCACCACGTATGAAAAGCAAAGAACCATGTGTTGATGTATTTATGCATAAGTAAACACCTTAATAATTCACACTTTCAACTAAATAATCAACTAAATTAACAATCTTAAGTTGGCATTTAGATATACCTTAATTTTCATTCAGTGATATTTTGGATTTCACTTCGGACATATTCTTGATCATTTCTCTGTAGCAACACCAATAATCTAATCTGTGGAATAGATAATTAATCCCAGAGTGTCTCAACCTAGTGTTAGGGAGCCTCCAGTGGGTTCACTGGGAGGATTTAATGGCTTACTTAGACAACTGTAGGAAAAGTAGTTCAGTAAAAGTAGTTAAGTCTTTTGAGAGAGGTTAAATGTATAATGATCATTGCAGAGGAGCACATGATAAAATCATAATGATTCCTAACAGCTGACTGTATCCATTATGGCACTGTTTTAAATAAAAAGTCCAATAGCTCAGAGGATGTGGTTGGAAAGAAAGTACTAAGAGCTATGCAAGATGTGATTATCACCCTAAGTGTCACCACATTTTAGAAAATTTGATAATTACAAGGTCAGTTTATGACATTCACACTAAAAGAAACTTGTTGAGTCTTGAGGAAACCGCGAGCATTGCACTGCTGGACGTTTTATCACTTAAACTCAGAAGTATTCTAGGGAAGGTTAGTTAATTCCTTTGAAAAATGTCACTTGCAGATTAAAAGGAAACCTGAGATGAATTATGAATAAGCTGTTTTATTTTTCGGATACATATATACATATATATATATATATATATATATATATATATATATATATATATATATATATATATATATACTTGTACGTATATATAGCCTAATATATGTACGAGTATATATATACCTATTTCACTTAACCTTGGGGATGACTTACCCCCGAGGGGTATCGTAATTGATAAGTACACCTGCCCGGCCAAGATTGTAACCAAGGGAAGATACATTTATCAATTATAATTCCCTTTGATGTGAGCTGTTCCCAATGTAAAGTAGTTTCGATATTAAAAGATTCTGGTGTCTAATATATATATATATATATATATATATATATATATATATATATATAATATATATATATATATATATATATATATAAAGATAAAATCCACGAAGGAAAACGGAAACACTGGAGTGCTGGGAGGCCTTTCGACGATATGTCCTAAGTAAAGGACATAATGTCGAAAAGGCCCTGCAGCACTCGTGTTTCAGTTCCTTCTGGATTTTATCTTTATTTATATATTCATCACATTCTATATTTTCGTGATTCAGTGATTATATATATATATATATATATATATATATATATATATATATATATATATATATATATATATATATATATATATATATATATATATATATATATATATATATATATATATATAAAAAAGTCCACAAAATGATGGACGAAAATTATAAGCTTTGTATTTATTTTTACAAATAAATTTCACATACTGTATACATACATACATATATATATATGTATATATACTGTATATATATATATGATTACATTTTATCCCTTGAGGTCAGTGGAACGGGATCCCCCCGCGCCTTTGTCGAGCACAAACTCTAAGAAAACTAGTGGAAAGGGAAAAAATATCTGTGTTTAATATCTTGACGGATACAATCAACTGCGACGACAAAACCTAGACCAGTTCATCAGCCAAATATAGCATTATTATGACCATCTTCACAAAGAGGGTCAGCTAGTTTTCACCTGCTCCGTGAGGTCATGGCTGTGACCTCTTATGGAAGGATTTCGCCTCGCTGACATTAACATCAGAAAAGTTTACTGTACAGTAGGAATGTGTAATAAGTTTTGAACAAGACTCTCTCTCTCTCTCTCTCTCTCTCTCTCTCTCTCTCTCTCTCTCTCTCTCTCTCTCTCGTAGACACGCATGTTAATTAGGAAATGCATATTATTAGTTACGGATAGTAAGGAATACAAGATAAAAACCTTATTGTCACTAGCACATGAGTATAACGATGCCAAAAAATATAATTATATACATAGTCTTAGACCTAATTATGGTTAGAAATGTATATATATATATATATATATATATATATATATATATATATATATATATATATATATATATATATATATATTATCATATATATATATATATATATATATATATATATATACATTTCATATATATATTTATATATAATTATGTGTACATAAATATATATGTAAATATATATGTATATTTATGTATATTTATATATATATATATATATATATATATATATATATATATATATATATATATATATATATAAATGGATAAATGGAACAGAATTCATGGGCATGTTGTACAGTGTGGCGTGCCAAGAGAAACCGAGCAGCAGTGAAAATTTAATGCTACGTGTCCTCCTCCCCCACCCCTCCCCTCCCCTGGCATGCAACTACGTAATATGTCACTCCTTGACTTGACTTCTTTCTTTTCGCACAAAGAAATCCCTTGCCATCTTTGACACTGTGGAAGTTGCTGATGTTCCCGAGATGCAGAGAGAAAGTTTCTTTATATCTTTCTGAGACAGGGACAGCAACTTGCTTTTTTGTTCACTTTCGTACGGAGTTGAAACAAGTTTTGCCTTCATATTCTGGTATTTCCTTTTCACGTCTGCGTGGTTTAGAAAGCGAAAATCTTTCACACTCCCTGTTTCTGTTCTGGTTTTCCTAATCACTTTTATAAAAACAAAAGAGGAACTAATATATTTTTCTTTATATTTGCTGTCTCATTGTCTCTTAGAAAATGTTTGTTAGTTTTAGTTTTAATGCTATCACCACATAGAAGGGGAAACAGTTCCCTATTCCATATATTTTCAGTATCTAATCGTTTTTTAGAAGCCAACTTTATGAAGCTAATTTTTTTTCAAGCTATTCAATATGCATCTGGTACAAGTGAAAGTAATACGTATTTTGTCGTCTACCTAATCTGTAGGCAAATATATTAGGAGGTAATTTCTATCAAGCTATTTGTTTTTTAAATACTGTGAATCGTAGCCAAAGTATTTATGAATGATTAATCAAGCCATTACAGCTGATCATTTCTGTTCCCTGATTTTTTATTAGACGAAGATGATCATATGCCGTATTTTTAAACCGTTTGTCGTAACAAGTCTTAGCTCTAAAGGCCACTTGCTTTAAATCAAGATGAATGTAGTTCCCAGACACCAAATAAATCTTCTTACTGTCAGTGATTAAAAAAAATAAAAGAGAAATGATGCACGTGTAACGTGTTTTACATCAGATATATGAAGCTGTTTTCTTATTTAAATTTTGGATATTTTATATACCCGGTACTTATATTATGGGCATGTGGGCACTAGCATGTTTGTTTTTGCAGAAATATTAGCATTTAAAATTAGCTGGGTGAATGGGCGCACTCCGTTAAAAAAGTACTTTTTTTTACCTAAGTAGCGAATTATGTACTAGTAGTTAGACGGCTGTGGTAGTTGTATTCTGAGTTAAAAAAGGGGGCTTGGAGCCAACAACCTCATCCCAAACGCCAGAGGCACACACACACGCACACACACACCCATATATATATCTTATATGTGAGTGTGTATGTATACATATACATACATACGTCTATTTATATGCGTGTTTGTGTGTACGTATGTGTACGGAATATGAGCGTTTTACTTGTTGGCGGAAATTAATTGGTTCGATAAAGGTCAAAGCGTTGCCACTTCCTGCACAGATCTGGTTTATATGAGCCTTGGTTTCTTCATGCCTTTTTTTTAAAGTTCAGTTTTATACACCCGGTTACTTCTACTTTTTAAAGTGCTTTTTTATATTCTGTTTTACTTCAACTTTTTAAAGTTTTTTTTTTACTTCAACTTTTTAAAGTGTTTTTATCATCCAGGTGACCTCAGACTTTTTTTTCACAAAAGTTCTTATTATATTTGTTACCTCAACTGTTATTTTCTTGGTTGCTTGAAGTGTTTTAAATTGGCTTTTGTCTTCTTGCTCGATTCTTTGAAGATCTTAAAACAATTTTGAATCTTATATAATTGTTTTACTTTTGAAAGCGATTCTATTTTCTTATTTAGCCTAAGAATTTAATTAGTTTTATTATCTTTCTTTGCTCATTTAGGTTTTTTCAGGCTACGGACCTTCAGATATTAAAGCATATTTTATATTTTACTTGGTTCTTCCACGTTTTTAAAGGGTTTTCACTTTACTTGGCTGCCTGATTTTTCACAGTTTTACCCAACAAAAGGGAAAAGTGCGTGTTCACTGTACCATTAAATGCCCAAGAGACAAAATTGTAAATATTCTAATCCTTCAGTGTCCATGTTGCAGTTTAGGATTGCGGATCTTTAAATAATATATATTTGATATACTGTGACACATAACCTCATTCAAGCTGTATAATGATAGTCTTTTTATCAACGAGCTTTGAAAATGTCTGGTCCGGTTAGTAGCCTGGTCGACTAATAGGGGGTTATTTTAGACAGAAAAACAAGGGCATTAGTCGATCTCACATTCATCTGTCAACTGCTGAATCATGGATGAACGTTCTCTGCAGAGAAGGCTCCTGGGTAGGATATAATCCCCCAGACACACATGATATACTTCTCTGTCTTCCGCACGCACTGACACGCAAAATCACACGTGTATTTGTCTGCAACAAGCTTATTATTCAAACAAATAATTTAATCAACTTCAACTTTTTTCCTATCATTTGCACTCAACGTATACACTTTCACTTCCATAAAAGAGAGTTGGTTCAACAGTCCTCTCATATTTTCCCATTTTGGTTTCCATAGTCACTCCAAATCTCTTCCTGTTGCTTTGTTTAACACAATCTCTAACGCGTCTCTTGTATCATCCGTTATATTTACCCCAAAAGAACTTTTGCGAATCAGGCTTTTTCCATTTTACACCTTTAATACCAACATTCATTCCTCGAACTTATCATTTCTTGTTTCCATTTGCCCTTGGCTCATGCTTCATTTTCATACATTTCTTACATATGCATATATATATATATATATATATATATATATATATATATATATATATACATATATATATATATATATATATATAATAATATATATATGTGTGTGTGTGTGTGTGTGTGTCTGTGTGCGTTTGTGTGTATACTTTGTTATATTATATATACACAACAATAGTAATATAAAATTTCCCCGCAACACTCCAGCAAGACAAAAGCGGACCTCGAAATGCATGTACTTAGCATGTCCAGCTTTCAGCGCTTTCTACTCTCAGAGATGATTTTCCCCTTGGTCCAAGGGACGAGATGACCATCAAACGTCTGCTGGATAAATTATTCCCTCATTAAGGTTATATTTACTTATTTAGAGATATGTTCTCTTTGTATTAAGATCATACATATTTTCGCAGTCTAAAATGCCCAATAATATATTTCCGTGTCAGGGGGCAGTTACAGTGGGGTTAAAAAGTTAACAGTGATTCTTTCTTGCAGGAGGCATAGTTTATGAAATTATCTATTTTTATCTGTCTATGTATATATATATATATATATATATATATATATATATATATATATATATATATATATATACACGCTTTTTATATATACGCGTGTATGTGTGTCTGAGTGTAGAAGAGGATGCGCTCTCTCTCTCCTCTCTCTCTCTCTCTCTCTCTCTCTCTCTCTTTCTCTCTCTCTCTCTCTTTCTACTCTCTCTCTCTCCCTGTATATATATATATATATATATATATATATATATATATATATATATATATATATATATATATATATATATATAGAGAGAGAAGAGAGAGAAGAGAGAGAAAGAGAGAGAGAAGAGAGAAGATGATATCAAATATAAAAAACTGTCATAATCATCCAGTATGACATGCATATGCAAATCCACAGATCTTCGGTCGCATCATGAAACTAGATCACGATATAATCTAGAAAGTTTCACGAGCTACATTCAGGACAGGCTGTATATTCCGATGTACATCACAGAATCACTAAAGGAATCTCTAATTGTTACGACTGCCTCGACCTGGCCTTAAATCCGGGGTCACAGAAACCAGATTTCGTGTCCTGGATGGACACTACCTTTGTTGGTCCCTACTTGGGGCAAACGAGATTAGATATTTTTTACAACTGGCCGACAGGTGACTGACCCTGTATTACCAAAAGTCCATCTCTTTGGGATTTGATCTTTGTTGTAATTGCTGCTCATTGACCAACGTCCTAGTTGGCAAAAGGTCATCCTAATCAAATGACAAGTGCCTTTATCAACAGCCCAGTTTCGAAAATGGGTGAGGTTGTCTGTGTTTAATGTGTGCAACTCGCCATCTTTAATATTTTTCATTTTACATCGTGACCTGAGTCTTACTTTTGATAAGCGTTATTCTGTTGATTCTCAGTATTTTTGTTAGCCTCATGGCCATTTCCACCCTGGCTGCAATCCACTAATTTTGATTGACTACCAGGGTACCTAATTCACTTTTTATTTCAGAAGAAGAACCATAGATTTTAGCCTCCACACCCAAAGTTTGAACTCGGGTTTTCTCTCTAGTGAGGCCAATGTTTTAACCTCAAAACTACAATGTCCACAGCCTGTGTATATACGCGTATACTTATCATGTATACCTAATACAATTTTTCTGCCGAGAGCGACCAGATTTGCTGAACAGCAGCACCAATATGCAGTAAATGTGCCTCGCTGTCGAACTTCTCAGTTCCAGAGGTCCTTTATTCCTCACACCGTTGTACTGTGGAACAGTCTCCCGAAGGATGTTGTGCAATTGGAACCTCACAAGTTTAAGGGAAGATGCAATGCATTACTACCCTAAAACAATTCTCCTTGTCTCCTTTTAGTTACTGGCATTTTTATCTCTTTATTTTTTATTTGTTAATTTATTGTTTCTTTCCTAATAACTGATCTCTTCTTTCTGCTTTTCTTATTACCTTCTGCTACTTTCAAATGAACACCATATTCTGTGGAAGCTAATAATAATAATAATAATAATAATAATAATAATAATAATAATAATAATAATAATAATAATAATAATAATAATAATAATGATAATAATAATAATGAGCCGTTGTAACCTAGCGCCTTGACGCAACAATCTATGTTAATCCTCCACTCAGAATGAATTTGGTTTGCTCTTCTAAATATTACTTTAATTACACGTTTATTCATTACATTGCTACAGGTCGACTGGCTTGGTTACTGGTCCTGCTGGTAGCGCCCCTTGACTTCCAGTGGACAAGGGCTCACCCGGTAGGCGAACCTCAACTGGATGAAGCATCCGACGTCCTTCCTTCGTCAGGGCCTTCCAGTATCGATACCCCGTCGTACGATTACATCCCCTTAGAGGGAGAGGCTGGTAATGTATCTTAAATTTCCTTTACATCTTAAATTTACTTTGTAGCTAAAATTTCGTTTGTATTTCTTGTAGTCTTTGATTTGCAAAGAATAGACAGCAGTAACACATGGAAAGGATAAGAAAATACCTAACTGGTATGTCGCTTTTTTTTCGTTTTTTGTTTTTTTGACATGCGCACTTCACTTCCTTATCTCCTGAAGGTTTGTTTCCTCTTTCTGCTATACCTCTATGCGCTCATGCCCTTGGCTCTACGGCCTCATTTTGACCAATTGCTACTTGTGACACTCTTTTCCATGTCAGTGTTCTTTGCCACAACTCAGACAGCATTAATTAATGTCACTTTTAGTACTAATATCATTAGCTGCATGAACACTTTCATTTTCAATCCCTTTAATCCTGATATCTCTTGAGTATGAGTACCTTTATTTTCAACCCCTTTAATCCTTATATCTTTTATTACCTGTATGAATGCTTTCATTTTCAACCCCTTCAGTCCTGATATCTCCTATTATCTGTATGAAAACTTTAATTGTTAACCTTTTCAATCCTGATATCTCTTATTGTCTGTATGAATACCTTCATTTTCCACCTCTTTAATCTTGATATCTCATTATCTGCAAAAAAAAACTTTAATTTTGAACCTCAACATTCACCTTGCAGATTACGAACTTTATCCAGACCTCCTGCAGCCAAATGACACCGGCGCCGTCGATTCCAGGGGCGGGAACGAATTCTTGGAAATGGACCCTAACATGTTAGGGGACGTCTTGGAATTTTTGGAAGTCGAGTCCCTTGATCAGTATGACCCGGCCCTCGAGAACCCGGGAGGTCTGCAGGTGATGACCCAAGGTGGTGACCACCTCAAGGTCACCAGAGGTCAAGACGGTGAGTACTTTATTATAGTTTCTTGCATTTGAGCAAAGAAAAAATTAATTTTAGGTTTTAATTTCAAGTATTAGGACAAGTTTACTTAATTCTTTAATAGGTAGTTGTCAACAATAGCCCAAATTTTTTAGGATTTTTGTTGCTTTTATATAGTAATTTATTTCATGTATTTGCCAACTTATTACAAAAAAATCAGGTTAGTAGTAACTCATCATTAGGAAGATATAATCTTCTGAGGGTCATTAATTGATGCAATTGAAGCAAGCCCCATATTCTATCTCCCTTTCGACTGCTTTCCAATTATTTATCTTTTTTTCACATCTAGAATTGCAATAAACTCATCCACTTTCACAGAGAAGACCCAACTGGCTGCCTCCCGCAGGGGGCAGTGCCGTCATTACACCTCACGCGTTGCACTGTAGGCATTACTTAAGGCTCTTTGCAGCGTCCCTTCGGCCCCCAGCTGCAACCATTTCATTCCTTTTACTGTACCTCCATTCTTATTCTCTTTCTTCCATCTTGGTATCCACCCTCTCCTAACAATTGTCTCAAAGTACAACCGCGATGTTTTCCTCCTGTTACGCCTTTCCAACTTTTTTACTGTCAATTTCCGTTTCAGTTCTGAATGACCTCATAGGTCCCAGTGCTTGGCCTTTGGCCTAAGTTCTATATTCCTTCCTTCCAACTAGGTGCTTAAAGTCTCGTTTCAACTTTTCAGGCAGCATCAGTATCAATGGATCCGTGGTTGATGGCGTGATGAGCTTACCAGATGGAACAGAAATTTACACCCTGGAAAGATTCTTAGCAGAACATCGTCATCTCATGGACGAAGCCTTCAGGCATTTGGCAACACAGTCCAAATCCCTTGAGCAGAACAATGGCAGGAATTTCGGTAAAAAAAAATTAAATATATAAATATCATATATCTTTTATTTATGCCGGTTCATTACTGCGTTACCTGAATAAACTATTTTTTTGTAATTTTACTGCAAAAGCTCACTTTTACCTCATATTGATAATATTCACTGGGTTCTGTTCTATTATGCTGTTGTCATTAGTTAAGAAAACTCATTGTCTTCTATAACAGAAATATGTATTTCTCAAGATTTATAATTTAGGAATTCATTAGCTAAGCTTTCTCTAAATCCCAATTACACAATCTCCATATCGTGTTAACTTTCGTGGTGTTATCAGTGACACAGCCTAAGAATTCATTACTATCTTTTCAGTAACCAAACCACAACCAAAGGGCACTGAAGGCATTGAAGCCGAGGAGAAACTCGAGGTGCTTGATCAGATTTCCAGACCAGCATCCCCAGATGTCGAGACGCCAATGCTTTTCTCCGTATCAGTGAGTGAAGTTACCGAAATATCGACGAGAACTTCCCCACCTGAGATGACTGTCCAGAAGAGTATTCATGCTCAAACTGTTACAGAGGTTCCAAATGAAGCTTTGTCCCCAGAGGGACACATGAACTTGGAAACAAACCAAACAGATTTCTCAGCTGACCGGTTTCCTGATGATGAGGTCTATCATGAAGAGCTAGGGCCCGATTACCTAGCTTATGAGGACACGGTCCATGGTGAGGAGTTTCCAGAAGCTACAACACAAAATGATGGTATTTCAGATTACCCATTATATGAAGATGCGTTTTATAGTGAAGCAGTTACGGAAGGAGCACTGAAAGGACAGGAGATTCCAGAATATCCGGTCCCTGAAGAAGCAGATTATGAAGATGTGGTCACCGATGAAACTATTTCTCATAGTACTGCAGTATCTGAAGGAAATGTGAGCACAAAGGTGCCTGTTGTTGAAGTATTAATTCAAGAAAGTCACCTTGAAGTCGTACCTGTGACACAGTTGCCTCTAGAAACTGAGTCTCATCAGCCAGAGGTTTTAACTGAAGATGTGAAACGAGAAGGTAAGGAAATAGTTTCAGAGACTGATCTTAATCAGATAAGCGTAAGCGGAGACAAAGTAGAAAAGATCAATGTTTTGGAAGATGTAACTGAAATCGTTCCCATCCCAACAACCATGCCAGTTCTGGAAAGTGATCTGAATGAGGAAGATTTGGTTCCAGTTACGGAGCCTGTCAGAATACATGCCTTAGTACCAGTGCCAGTATTGAACGAAGAAGAACCAGCTCCTTTTACAGAAGGTGAAGAAGAAAGTATCACAACAGTTTCAGAAACAGATCCGACTGACATTGATTCGCCAGTCACAGAATATTTCTTTGAAGCAGAAGACCCTCTTCCAGTTACAGAACTCGGCCCTTTCCCAAGTAAAGTTGCCCTTAAACACGAAGAACAATCACATGCCAACCAGACCTCTGTGGTGCAAGCAGACCAAGAGCCTGCAGTTACATCAGGTCAAGAAATTCTTGATGACACTCAATTTGGAGGAGACATTTTATCTGAAGCTTCCATAGACTCTCCTGTACAGATTGAGCATCCTCATTTCACCGCTTTGATTCTCAATGCTCCAACAGAGCAAACACGATTGCCAAACTCACTGCTTACATCTGAGCTTGTCAAGGATGATGGGGTTTCTAAACTTACATTACCTCGGCACACTGACACTCAGACATCTGAAGGAATTCTAGGTAAGTTCAAACTTGTAGTTAAAATATTCCTTCAGCTTTAGCTGTGCTCATGTATCTGAATTACCTTGGTGTTTTAGTGATTGTTTCCAAATCTTTGATTTGTAAAACTATTAAAGTGAGGGCCAACTGCTCAGTGATGCCATTTTACTTTTGCTAACTGAATGCACATAACTGAATTTCAGGAAAATGTTTTTGTTGTGTATAACCATTTTACTGTCATGCAGACATTTAGAATTATGAATCCAATTCCCAGATAATTTTCACAGGATTGAGGCTGAAAAACTGAAACACTAGCCTTTATCTTTAAGTCCAAACCTTACTTGTAAGTTTATATGCGCTTGAAAATCCTTCATTTTCCTTTACCATAAATTGATAGTACTGTACATTAACAAGAAAGAATAAACTATTAATAAAGCAATATGAAATTTTGGAATATTCACTAATAGTTGCAGTTATCTCTTAACATCCTACACGTTTCCCTTAGGAGGTTAGTGGTGTCGATGCACCTCATGCGGTTCACTGTAGGTATGTTCTTTGCAGCATCCCTTCGGACCCTAGCTGCAACCCCTTTCATTCCTTTTGCTGTACGTCCGTTCATATTCTCTTCCATCTTACTTTGCACCTTCTCCTAACAGTTGTTCCATAGTGCAACTGCGAGGTTTTATTCCTGTTACACCTTTAAAACCTTTTTTACTCTCAATTTCCCTCTTAGCACTGAATGATGTTATAGGTCCCAGTGCTTGGCCTTTGACCTAAGTTTTATATTCCATTCCATTCCAGCAGATGTTGCATCTGAAGACCAAGAGAACTCGACCTTCATTGTCCCAGCCATCCCACCAGTCGTCAGCGAGATGGACATTCTCCCCATCGTCGATGTGTGGGGATTCTCTTTGCTTGAGCAGGAGAACGATACGAAGATTAATCTGGAAGTTATTAGAGGTAAGTCCTTGATCTGTGGCCACTTTTTTCAACACTCACACTGTCCAAGTCAGTAATTCTTGGTTTATGAAATCTGCCATGGCTTCTTTCACTTTGCTACGAAACTTCAGGACTTTCATTCTGACTAATAATCTAAACATCCGTAAGGAGGAAGGCCCATTTTACACAGCCAATGCAGTCCATGAGGCTACTGTTTATTCAGTAGCCCAAAACTATTACTCAAAAACCATCTCGATATCTAAGACTTTTAAATGTGAAGTGATTCAAACATTCTTAGCCAGTGTTGGCGATTCACCCCATCCCTGATATCAGTTAATTTCTAATGCGTATTCTCTTTCAGTTTCTCAGGATTCAAATGACCCATTTTTGGCTCGTACCATATCTATGATGTGTTGCAAGTTTCAGTATGTCCCTTTCCTTTTACAGCACCCAAGACCATTCTGACGCCAGAGTTCCACGAATTCGTCAATGTTGTCCCTCAAGATAGTTGGCATCCATTGTACGCTAGCACCCCTGAGAGCAAAACCCTTCGGAAGGAGTTTGTCATGGATTATTTGTTAGAAGAACCTATTTTACCCCAGGATCAAAGGATTGCTTCCCCAGAGGGCCTCAGTGTGTCAAACATTGGTGGAAAGGAGCTCTCCTTCAAGAGAGATAGCGAAGGTAAGATTATTATGATTAGGTATTTAAATCAAATAACTAGGTCCTATTACTGAATTTCTCAGAACGTAAAATATAGTTTAATGTCCCAGAGATATATATATATATATATATATATATATATATATATATATATATATATATATATATATATATATATATATATATATTATATATATATATAATATATATATATATATATATAGGATATATATATAGGATAACATAACATACTAGGAAAAGCTAGGCTTATTGTTCCTCACCTTAAGAGTAGTATGGACCCCCCACAAGTATGAAATGGTCTTCAGGCCATTTGAAACTCTGAAACAAACCGCATGGCAAACGGACTTTATAATGTTCTAGAGCAAATACATTAATCTTAGCTGGACATTGAAGCCAAGATTGTTCTAACTTGTGCTTAATTTTACCATTAACATAGACAATTAATACCTTTATCAATTGTCCTGGTTAAAAAAATTCACATGCCGGAACGGTCCATTTTACAGGCTATTTCAGCATAAACGGTATCCCAGTCTTGGACTTCAGCATCTTGAGTGATGGTACTGTAACCTATACTCTAGCTACGTTCCTCTTCGATCACCGGGCGCTTGTGAAAGAGGCTCTTCTAAGACACAGCCGTGTGAAGCTTCCTGACCTTACTACTGATGCCCCTGGTGAGTTATCTCCTGCTCTGGTTAGTTCCATCTTGAGTTCATATGAAAAGTATCTCATTAAGTGTTGGCTTAATACCTTAGATTTCAAATAGTATTAGACATGCCTTCCTTATGCTTTACTACTCATACTTAGTATCATAAGTCATGTTAAAAGATGGTATTAAGATGGGTGACTTACTTTACTCTTTGCTAAACTTTGTAACTATGTGTGTTTTATTTGTGATTTATGATAATTGTTTTTAAACCATTTTTATTGGGAAATATGAAGCCTGTTATGAACTAACTATGACGTTTTATGAGAGCATAATCATGAGCTCTTAGTATGTGCTGCTAGCTTGTCAGTGATCAGAATATGATAGCAATTCTTTAAATGAAATGATGATAATTTGTTCTATTTTTCCTACAACTGTAAAAAGTACAAATCAATTCAAAATGTTTTTCAGTGTACATGCTTGGATCTTATTTTCTGTTTTTCAATGTAGGTCCACCTCTTGACATTGTGGATGTCCCTGAGGTGCTTCCGATCGAACCAACTGTCCAAGCAGTGACAGAAACGTTGTCCACTGGGGTTCTTCCTCCTTCTGAAGAATTCCCTGTAACTGAGGCTATTGGGAGTAGTCCCATAAGTGTTCCAGAAATCCAACCTTCTCTGGTGAATGAATCCTCTTTGCTTGACACAGGGGATCATGTTGAACCTACAGATCAAGGCGTTACAGGAACTGAAGAATTGCCAGGTTAGTTGATATCTGGTAATTTTAAATGATTGATATTTCTTACAGTATTTAAATCAATAGACGAGAAGGGTGTGTTTGGTTAAACTCATACTTTAAGAGGCTGCCATGTCCTGCTGAGGATTTATTTATGCACAAAGTTCGTGTAAAACAGTTTGATTAAGATTAATATTTGTTTCATTCATCTCCTTGTTGTTGAGGCATCCATCCACGTCAGACAGTAACTGATGTCCCATGTTTTGAGCTGCAGTTCTCTTTCCAAAGGAATCTGTTGAAGAACCAGCGCATTTTTCAAGGACGTCCTGCGAGAAACATTATTTTTCTGTAAGATGCACTTCGCAGACATCTTGTGCAAGTCCGCTTATGGCAAATATGCCAAGACTTTTAACTATTAGGGTTTCATTGCAGGGTATTAAATTGTACTTTAAGCTCACTTACATCCTCATAAAAGTACAGGATTATAGATTTGGCAAAACATATCCCCACCTGGTAATTGCTTTAATTCCTAAATTTCAGCCCCTCCAACTGCCCAGCCTCAAGATGACTTAAGTGAGGATAGTTACTTGATACAAAAAACTCTACCAGTGGTGCCAGAGACTGTTATCATGGGCAGGCATTCTTCACTGTTACAATTTTGGCAGCTTTCCTTAGAAGATCAAGAGAGGCTGTCAGTACCTGTTAATGAAGTTGGTAAGTGTCCTCATTATACTCGTTTTTTTTTCTTTTTACGGAATTGTTAAATTTAAGTATTCACCAAAGAGATTTTCCATCTGTGGTAAGAGAAAGGAAGATATATGGTATTTACGAATCCTTTGGTCTGTAACTCAACATACCTAGCTGTGTCGAGGTTACAATATCCTTGGAAGAAAAACTCATATGAAGTAAACCTCACTATTTATTGTAATGCAGCTTGACTCTTCTTGAATTAATGGTACTTGTTCAGTGGAACAACAAGTAAGAAAACAACCAGTAAGCAACATGTAAGGTGTAGGAAACTCTTTTTGACTGCTAAATTAATTTTAATTTAAGGAACTGTAAATATTACTGCGTTTTTACGAATCAAGTACAGCAATCATTTAGACTTCTTTCCACAGCAAAGAGATGATTTGAATGCAGGCTGTTATATGGTAGAAGTATGATAAATGTTTTAAATAGCACTGCTCCCATTAATCCTCTTTGTTATTTCTTGTGACACAGTTCATAACTTTAATTATTTGGAATGAATCTTACCTGCTGTTCTGTTAGAATTATCTTATTTCTTCGCGCCGTTAGGTGTGAAGATATAAGCTAACTTTAACAGTAGGTAAGTATCCAGATAATTAGGTTTATCATAAAATTTTTAATTATTTAAGATGTACAGGTATAGAAAGTGACAATGATCCTATCTTCTAGTTCCAAAGACTTTGCTGATCGCTGATGTAACTTTAACAGTATAGGCAAGCGTCCAAGTAATTCATTTTATCATTGAATTTTCATTATTTAAGATGTACAGGCATAGAAACTAACAGTGATCCTTTCTCCTAGTTCCAAAGACCTTGTTGAACCCTGATATCCTCGTAGTGGAAAGTCTGGTTCCTGAGGGCTTTGAACACCCTCTGCTCTCAAACAAGACAGAGAACGAAGCCCTGAGAACAGAGATAGTTCTAGACTATCTCATTCCTCAGTCTGTAAACCTACAAGACCTAAAAACGGCACCAGCTGGAGGACTCCACGTGACCAATTTCAATGGGAAGGATCTTGTCTTTGAGGGGAAGTTTGGAAGTGGTAAGTTTTGGCTGAAAATACAACCTATAATATGACTATTCTCCTTATATTTTGTACTTTACTTATATATGTATCGATTTATATATTAATGTGTTAATCTATTTTTTCCTTTCTGATAACTGACCTCTTTCTGTATATCCTATTACCTTCTGTTACTTCCCTCAAATGAACACCATATTCTTTGGAAGCTTGGATTTCAAGTCAATAGCCCTTTTGGGGTTGTTACATATGAACAGGGTTCTTCTTGTTCTGAATAATACTAATAATAATAATAATAATAATAGTAATAATAATAATAATAATAATAATAATAATAATAATAATAATAATAATAATAATAATAATAATAACTTTCAAGAAAAGATATGTACCAATTTGAATGAGATTTGAAGCGACCTATGTAGATGCTTAATTCTTAACTAGAATTACCAGCTAGATCTCCGTGCAGTGTATTGTTTGTCATGATTACAGTGTTTTGACAAATTCCTGAAGTAGGTTCATTCTCCATAATCATAAGAGTTGCTAAACGATTAACAATGAAAATGTCATTGAATATCTGGTATGTAATATAAACAACTGGACTACCTTTGGTTTTGAGATTACATCATAATCTCAAATAGTGTAAGTTACTTGCATTGTTTGGAGATATCCTGCTCTTCCTGCTCTGATACTAAACGTTTATCAGTGTTTACAGATTTTACTATGTTCTGTTTCACTGGCATATTTCTACTATAGTTTTTAGTTCAACTTTCTAAGCAGCTAATGAGGTAAATTTCAGATGGCAGTCAGAAAAAATATAGAAATCATTGAAAGAAGAAAAACACAGGTTTGCTGACATGGTGAAGTTATACAAGATATGGAAATCACATAAAGTTATTAACAGCACAAAGGTTTGCTGACATGGCATACTACTTGTAACGTTGCAGGTCAGAGTCGATTAACTGTGAACGGCGTCGACGTGACCAAAATCGTGACTTTGGCGGATGGAACTCATGTATTCGAGTTGACAGACTTGCTCTTCGACCACAGGCAACGTATTTCGGAATTGACCCGCCGAGATCAGGAGAAATCCAATCGCCAGGGTTTACCAGGTAATTTTTTTTATTTAATGTAACTTACGTTAAATTATCTTTCTGCGTAGTAGTGCTAGTGTGCTGAAATTACACTAGGATTTACCAGGTAATTCTTTTATTTATTTATTGCAACTGGCCGTGAATTATCCTTCTGCGTAATGGTGCTAGTGTGCTGTAATTAATCTATCTTTTACTGCAAAGTCCTTCTTTTATTTCTGGATTAAATAGACTTCTTGAATTCTATTATATATGCTTTGACGAATGTAATTATACTGTTTTAATGCAAAGTCTTTTTTTTATTTCTGGAGTAGATATACTTCTTGAATTCTATTAATTAATGTGTAATTTGACGATTGTAATTATACTGTTTTAACGCAGTCTTTTTTTTCATTTCTGGATTAAATATACTTCTAGAACTTTGTTAATTAATGTATGTTTTGATTATATACATAGTTAGATTCAGAAACTGCATGTGTTCACAGAAATTAGCCAGTCACTTTTGTAGTGTAGGAAAAAAAATAATTTGGAAGAATACACATTAGGATAAGCATAATTCTTTCCCGTGATTGTCTCTGGAGGGGTTCAGTGCCGTCAGTGTGCCTCACGCGGTGCACTGTAGGCATTACTGAAGGTTCTTTGCAGCGTTCCTTCGGCCCCTAGCTGCAACCCCTTTCATTCTTTTTACCGTAACTCCATTCATATATTCCTTTTCTTCCAGCTTACTTTCCAGCGCTGAATGACTTCATAGGTCCCTGAGCTTGGGCTGTGACCTAAATTTTACATTCCAATTCCAATTTATCAAGACTGCGTTTCAGTCAAATGTAAATAAATGCTTTTGAAAAATGGCTACAGATTAATACAGTGTTGCTTGAATTAACTTTTTTTTTTGTACTCCAGAACCCACTGTGACTGATGATGATGGGCTTCAAGAGCCAGGGTTATCTGTGCCCCCAATCCCATTACCTGCTGCCATCAACCCAACGGCATCCCAGACTCACCTGTGGGCTTACAATCAGTTCTACCAGGACAAATACCGTCATGTGGAGGATGCGAGACGTTAGTATAGTCATGGTTTTCATATTCACACGTTGGTTTGTTACAGGCTTAGTGCTGTGGAAGTCATATTTTAATATTCATTTTTTGTTTCTATGTATTTTTCATTCTGTCTTTCAGCTTAATGTCTACGTGAAATTTCCGTGTACGGTATTCTTATAACTTGGCTAACTATGTAGTGTATTTTTTGTTCCTATGTATGTTTCATTCTTTTTTTTCAGTGTAACGTTTACATAATATTTCCTTACACATTATTCGTATAACTCGGTACAAACTAAGTACTTTATTTTTTGTTCTTATGTACTTTCATTTTGTGTTTCAGCATATTGTTGACGTATTATTTCCTTACACAGTATTTTTTATAGCTTAGTACAAACTATGAACTTTATTTTTTGTTCCTATGTATTTTTCATTCTTTTTTTCAGTAATATTTACATAATATTTCCGTATATTCTTATAACCTGGCACAAACTATGTGCTGTACATATAAGATTATCAACCCATTCACTTTAAGAATGTCTAAATTTTTGCATAATCTACAGCATAGGGAAAATCACCTGTCCTTACTACATAAATGTAGTCGATGTATCTTAGGTTCCAGATTCCCATGAACGAAAACATCTTCATAGATTATTCTTCTGTTGAAATCTACCATTTATATCTAATTGCTATTAAGAGTTTTTCTTAACAGAATAAGAGGTGATTACATATTTATTCTAAAATACCAATTCCTATTAAACAGAATAAGAGGTGATTATATATTTACAAAAAAATTCTTAAAGTGAAAAAATAGAATACTGTATACATATTTATCCAAAAATTCTTATTAAAAAAAATAGAATATACAAAATTGGTTAATTAGAGTACTGTATCTCAGTTCAAAGTGGGTAAATAAGACTGGATAGGAATCTTAATGGAAGGGAAAATGAGACTTGTTGAGCTTCCGGATGCCTCAGTTATCTTGAGGAAATTTGATGGCTTTTGTAATCTTTTTCTTTTCTTATTTTCATTTATTATATTGACATAGGGGCATTTTATTATGGCAAAGGCATAGCTTTTTTGGCCTGGTCTCAGAAAACGTATTTATAATATGAATAATGATGATTATTATAATAACAACAAAGGTAAGGTTGCGATAAAGAAAGCACTTGATTTAGACGTATCACGTGTTGCGCAATTGGAACCTCAAAAATTCAAGCGAAGATGCAACGCATTATTATTACCCTAACACAGATCTTGTACTTTTCATGATTTATTTACATTAACATATGTTTATTTATTAATTTAACTTTTTTTCTAATAAATGATCTCTTCTTTCTGTAATTCCTATTATCTTTTGTAACTTCTTTTATATAACACCATATTCTGTAGGAGATTGAATTTCAAGTCAGTAGGCTCTGCAGACCTCTTCCATATAAATAGGGTTCATTTCCCGAATAATAATAATAATAATAAGGGATGTACTTCTCTACCATTAATTTACATCAGAAGTGTAAAAATTCTTTGGCCCTGTCTATTGCAGTCCCAAAAACGATACTGTCCCCCGAAGCCAAAAAGATGGAAGCCTTAGTACCCAATGACGATAGGCATCCCTTGTACGAGAACAACAGCCAGCGTTACGTGGACTTGCGAACAAAATTCCTGTTGAATTATCTCATCTTGGAGAGCGTGGATGAAAAGGACGTAAGAATCACCCAGCCAGAAGGTTTCACCGTGAAAAATTTATTGGGGAAGAATATAACCTTCGCCAAGGATGACCAAGGTCAGTTTACTCGAGGCCTTGTTTTGGGTTGGCAATTAGAGCGTGGTGATAGCAGATCAGCGTCGAACATTGAAACTTGAAAAAAAAGGACGCAGAAATTGGAGAACAAGTATATTTAAAAAATCCACATACAGTTTCGGAGCGTCATGTTCCCTCTTCAGCGTGGAGACATTAAGACACAACTTCCCTAGGGGACTAGTGCCGTCATTGCACCTCACGCGGCGCACTGTAGGCATTACTTAATGTTCTTTGCCCCTAGCTGCAATCCTTTCCATTCCTTTCCATCTCTTTCCATTCCTTTTGTGTACCTCCATTCATATTCTCTTTCATCAGTCTTGTTGTCCCCATCTCCAAACATTTGTTTCATAGTGCAACTGCGAGGTTTTCCCCTGTTACTCCTGTAAAACTTTTTTACTTGCAGTTCCCCTTACAGCATTGAATAATTTCATACAGGTCTCAAAGTGTTGCGCTTGCCTAAATTTCATATTCATTCACTCAAACCCAACATACTTCAGGTGTGCTCTTTGTTATATTGTGTTGTGTGTGTGTGTGTGTGTGTAGGCAGTAGGGGATTCTAAAGATTCACTGTAGTATCTCCTTCGTGCCTTTAACTTTAAATTTTATATTATCCTTCCAGTGCCTTCTTACTTAGATATCCAGCTTCTTTCATTCTACTTTGCTCCATTTTTTAACCTGTCATTTGAGAACAAATCTTTTGGGCGAATGGTATGGTAAGAGAGTAGAAAACTGACATAGTGGACACATTAAATTAATCTATAATAATTTCAACTTATCAAATGAATTTGACTACTTTATTGTTATATGATAATCTTTGAATGATGGTATTTTAGTTATACAAGCGCTTAGGGCAAGTTTTTCATGACCAGTAGAGCCCGTAAGGTGTGAAAATATCCATGACATTTTTTATTTGAAAGCGAACCTTCCTTATGTCATTGCTTACAAAATACAGTAACATTTTAACCACAGCCTCGATAAAAATGTTTTATATATAATGTATTTCAAACCTGTATGCTACAGAAAGCAAAGCAAGTGCTGTAATTTGAACTGCTGTTATTTAATCCTCCTTAAATTATGTGCCCTACTAATGGTAATCTATATTTATTAACTACCTTCTGCTCTCATCAGGGGTGACACAGCATGTAGTTTCTGTGGTTCTAGAATGTTATGCCAGCTCTGTTTCGCTTTCTCGTGTCTGTTGCTGTATTTCCGTGTTATTATCAGTGTGTTGTACTGCAGTATGCAGAAGGACTAAGTTCCTGTGTAATGCATGTATCCTTTTGAATGTATGTCTTTCCGTGGTATCAATACATCTTACGTGTCTACAGACTTCTTAAGTACAGTCTTGATTGTATCATGGTTTAAACTTTGGTACTTTTTTATCCTGGGCTTTTGTGGTCTCTATTCCCTCATATTTATCTATTTATCACCTTTTCCTGTAACTTTTCTCTCTCTCGGCGCCCTCTTGGGTTTATAGTCTGTTGACTCCCTCCATAAGGGTTTTCAGCTGGAGATTTGAAGAAAGTAAGAATGACGTGCCTTTGGAAATAGAGGATGAAGTGTCAAATAATAACTTGTAATTTTTCAGAATATGACATTGGAGCCATCTTCAAGAATTAATTGCGTTACCTTGCTTGCATTGTGGTCCTTTTTCAAATGAATAACGATACCTTTGCCTTCAAGTTTCATTTTCTTTGGAAGCAACCATTGACTGGTTGTAATGGTTGTTTATAAAAATCCTGTCACTTTTAGGCAACTGTCTCTGTTTAGCATATCAGGACAGCATGTAGTAGACCCAGTCTCCCTCTTGGTAGTGCACAATTCAGTTGTAAGTTGAAATTATTTTTGTGTATGTGAAGGACACATTGTCAGTCTTTAAACAATTTGTTATGTTTAGGTACAATACCATCATTATGCTTAGACTGCATGCCTCTTAGTCCCAAAGACTAAAATGCTGTTCATATAGCTGAATAAGCTAAGTTTGAGTTGTTTATGCCAATATTTAGGGACCTGTCCAGTAAGATACTTGATCACCAAAGGGACATTTAGCATTTACAACTTGGTAACTTTGCTTTGAATGCTTTTAATGCCTGTTGAGCTTAATGTTAAGGATTTTTGATGCATTCAAATAAATAATACTGAATTTGTGTAATCTGTTTCACAGGGAACCTGAAAATTAATGGATTTTTGGTTGAAAAAGTAGATACACTGGACGATGATATGAAGGTCTATCATTTATCAGACTTCTTGTTCGACCATTCTGAATTACAAGCGATCAGTGATGAATACAAGACATCAAACGCAGTAAATTCTTCAATTCAACAAACAGGTGAGTCTGATAATCTAAAATGTTTTAGTGAACAATAAATTTTTAACTTGTAGAATTTTTTGGTGTTTAATATAAAAAGCGTCATTACTTTGAAATACATACACATTGTTACATTATGAGTCTGTAAGGCTTATACTACAGAAAATCTTGTCGTTTGTCAATAAAATTCATAATTATTTTTTATTATCTGCTCCAAGGTGTGTGATTGATACCCAAATGATGTGTTTTTTTTATGAAGCTGTAAAGAAAACAGACTAGATTTTATAACTCTGAAAGTGTTGCCCCGATTTGAAGACACTTCAACGCCAAGTTGAGAATGCACAATAGAAGCTCAGTGGCATACTAACTGCCATGCTTTTCAGTGAAGTGTCTCTAAGAGGGTCTTCTACCAAGATATTCTGCTTAGGAACTGTAATGCTTTTAAACTCCCGTAGGGGGTAGTGCTGTCATTGTACATCACACTTAAGATTCTTTGCAGCGTCCCTTCGTCCCCTACCCGCAACCCCTTTCATTCCTTTTACTGTACCTCCGTTTATACTTTCTTTCTTCTATCTTACTTTCCACCCTCTCCCCACAATTGTTTCAATATTATTTTCAGCGCGGAATACCTATATGTCCCAGCGCTTGCCCTGTGGCTTAAATTTTATATTCCAGTTCCAGTATTTTTAAACAACTGAACTATTCGACAGCGGAGGTCTCTGCGTCATCGGTGGATGAAGTTCTTGTAGATGACTCGCCGGTCAAAGAAGCTGTCATTGAGTCAGAAGCTGCTGCCAGTGAGTCTGAAGTAGAAGCAGGGAGGAATCAGAGTCTGAACTACGTACCTGGCATTCCTGAATTCATTGAAGACAGTGGGTTGTCCCTGATCAACCTGTGGCGCTATTCTCTCAGGCACCAGGACTTGTCGTTCCTCATTGCAGAGCGGAAAAGTAAGCATATTAAAATAAAACATTTTATCTTAAGTCGCAAAGACTAAATCCACACTCCCTCCTACAATGTATGCTTTATGCTTCTGTTCAAGCTGTGCAGCTAACTTTGATATCGAAGTTAAAACCTTGAATTACATGACTTCAGGCTCTGAGTAAAATGAATGTGTTATACGAACAGTTCTCAGTTTCATTTCTGACCATTAAACTTTGTGCAGGCTCAAAGATAAGATGAAATGAAGGTTTTCCTTGTTGTATCACTGGTCACTAACAAGTACTCTTGTATCACTGTCAAATTCTGATTAAAATTAATGTTTTATAAAATTTAAAGATCTCACTTTTATTTCTGGCCATTAAAATTTGCGCAGGTTTGAAGATTAGGCGAAATGAAGGCTTTATTTGTTTTATCACTGATCACTGACAAATACTCTTGTATCACAGTCAACCTCTGATTAAAATGAATGTGTTTTACAAAATAGTTTTCAGTTTTATCAATGGCTATAAACTTTGCCCTGGCTTAAACAGTATATGAAAAGGAGTTTTTATTTTGAGTAAATCTGCTTTTTCACTGACCACTAACAAGTACTCTTGTATCACTGTTAAATTCTGATTAATGAATGTGTTATACAAAGAGTTTTCAGTTTTATTTTATTTTGATTAGGCTTAGAGATAAGATGAAATGAATGTTTTACTTGTTGTATCACTCCTCACTTAGAAGTACTCTTGTATCACTGCCAAATTCTTAGTTAAAATTAATGTTTTGCATAAAAGTTTTCAGTTTTATCAGTGATCGTTAAACTTTGTGCAGTCTTAAATATTAAGTGAAATGAAGGCTTTATTATGATTAAAACCATTATATCACCGATCACTAACAAGTACTTATTTATCACTTTCAAATCCTGATTAAGATTATTGTTTTAAAAAAAGCTTTAAGTTTGTTACTGACCATTTAACTTTGTGCAGACTTAAACAGTATGAAATGAAGGTTGCATTATGAACAATTTTGTTTTATCACTCATCACTAACAAGTACTGTACTCTCGTATCACTTCAGTCCCCATGACAGTCATATCTCCCATCAACGATAAGATGCAAAACATGGTACCAGAAGACTCGCCACATCCACTGTACGATGACAGCCCGGAGAGTGTGGCTCTCCGCACGGAGTTCCTCCTCGATTACCTTGCCCTCGACCGCATAAGTCCCAATGACACGAGGATCTCAGAGCATGACGGACTTAAAGTCCTAAATCTCAATCAGAGGGAGCTCTGGTTTTCCACTGATGTGGATGGTAAGTTTTTTGCTGGGGGTGTGATTTGGGTCTTAAGATAGAAATGGTGCTTCAGTAGTTACTCAGGTTTTTATTTGTTTATTAATTTTTTCATTTTTTTTTCTAATACCTGATCAGTTCTGCGTTTCCTGTTACCTTCTGCAACTTCTTTCAAATGGACATCATATTCTTTGGAAGCTTGAATTTCAAGTCAATGGCCCCTGTGGGCTTGTTTCATATGAATAGTGTTCATTTCCCTGAATAATACATACATAACACACACAATAATAATAATAATAATAATAATAATAATAATAATAATAATAATACACAATAATAATAATAATACACAAATTTATAATGTTTTTTCAAAAGGTGCTTCAATAGTTTCCTTAGTTGCAAAATGTATCTTTTAAAAAAGCTGTGTGCATTTTCCAATATTTATCACCTTCCAAAAACGTGTTGCATCTATTCGGTAGAAGGTCCTACTGTATCCATTTGTAAATAATATAAGTTATATCCACCTGTAAAAATTTGTTGCATAAGTTTGTCTTCATAAACCTATCTATTTTTATAAAAATGTTGCACGAATTGGGACACCTTCCAAAATTAAAGCAATCGTAATCAAAGAGTACAGAAATATCTTTTTCTGTTTCTCTCCACTGTAGGCACCACACGGTGCATTGCAGACATTACTTTCATGTCTCTTGCAGCATCCACCCTCCCAACAATTGTTTCATAGTGCACTGCGAGGTTTTCTCCTGCTTACACCCCTCTCAAACCTTTTGCTCACTCTCCTTTTCAGCTGAATGACCTCATCATAGGTCTCAGCTGCTTGGGCCTCTTCCCTAAACTTCATATTCCATCCCATTCCATTGTATCTCTAATGAAAATATAATCTTTCAGGTAATCTGATGATCAGTGGAGTACCTGTAGAGGATGTTGAGACGCTTCCTGATGGAACTCATATCTATACATTGTCTGACTTTCTTTTTGACCACAAGTTCTTAGTAAATGAAGCTCTTCGTAAGCTGTCTGCCCGCATGAAAATTACTGAAGCCCCGCATACAGGTCAGTAAAGTCAAAGCCACCTACAACTCTCTTGCTGTCCTTGTGTACAAAACCATTGTTGAATCACTGAAGCAACTGTTCATTGTCACATTGCAATTCTAGCTATAACTCGTATGTTTCTTTGGGAGTACCTGTACCCCTGATTCTATACATTCCTACATATTTCAGTTTTAGAAATTATTAACATTTTTTAAAAATCAATTAAATATCTTTCCTCTAAAATTTAAAGTTTAATAAGTATAGGAACAAGTGAGAGAGAGTATATATATATATATATATATTATTATATATATATATATATATATATATATATATATAATATATATATATATTATATATACTGATCAATATAATATATATATGCTTCGAACTGATCAATACATGAAATATCTGATATAAATATCTGGGACACGGAACCCCAAACTCAAAAGACCTTTGTAGGTCAGTTGGTGAACCCTGGCCTGCCGTCAATTGAAAGACGGGGTTCTAACCTGATGTGAGTCAGATTATATATATATATATATATGATTATATATATATATATATGTATATATATATATATATATATATATATATATATATATATATATATATATATATATATATCTACTGTACAGTGTTCTGCTAATGTTTTGGAACTATTTATATATGGTCAAACACCCGTAACTGATCTTAGAAAGATATCTAAGATTAACTGTTTAATTAGTAAGACCATTTTATTAGACAAAATAAATGAGCAAGATTTATTCCAAATGTCTTTTTTTTAGGTGCTGTCAATCAAACTGATTCCCAATCCCCAGAGGGCCAAGTTTAGTGAAACAACTTTCGCAGAGTGAAGATAGAAAGGTAAAACTAGCAGGAGTCAATCATTGTCCATTACTTTGTTGCTCTAGTCAAATATTTTTTGTTTTTTGTTTTTTTTTTTGTAATCTAGCGCAAACTTTTTCACTGTGTGGCATTTTTTCATTATTAAGTACTTTGATTTATGTGGTTTTTGTGGCCTAATTCGAATCTGGATGCATTTGAAAATGAGGGATTCGCTTGTATGTCCTTAATCTTGGTGTATTTGTATTCTGTAGTTTTGTAGCACTTATTAAGCTCCCTGTGAGTCTGACTGTAGGATATCTTCTTTTATATGCTTAGGACAGTGGAGTCTCTGTAGGATTGCCTGTAAGTCAAGAAGCCTGTAAAGTATTGTGAAGTAGCTTAGCATGTTTTTGAGAATGTCATATAATCTTTTTTATCTATATAAAACTGTTATTCGGAATTTGACGCAGAGCATGTTAGAATGGCATTGTAGATAGTAAATACTGTACCTTGTATTTATTGCTGTCTTTTGTAGAGGTGAAAAAAACATTCGAGGTGAATTCATGAAAACGAATAAAACACTGTAAAATTTTAATTCACCTTAAGATATAGTTGTTCTTTATCATCTTTAAAAGCAGTTTGAGGATCTTAACATTGCAAAGGGAAAGAAATAAGTAAGTCAGGTTTTACAGGAAAATAAATATAAAATATTTAAGAAGCAGACTTGCCATATTTAAAAGGTAACTTAAGATTTTATTTTGGAAAAATGATCAGCCCTGCTAGAGAAAAGAATTTTCTTTCAGTGGTCTGGTAGTTTATACTTAAAGTGAGCCTTATGGGAAAATTCAGTCCTTTAGAATGGATTAAATCCCCTTCAATATAATTTAAATTGAGCCTTATGGGAAAATTCAGTCCATTAGAATGGATTAAATCTCCTTCAATATAATTTAAATTGAGCCTTATGGGAAAATTCAGTCCTTCAGAATGGATTAAATCCCCTTCAATATAAATGTTTTTTTCATTATATTTTTTGTATAGGATGCAGAGCAATTGCTCGTTATAGTTATTAGATATTATTAACTGTTATTTTAGAATCACATTACGTATACTCGCGCCTCTCTCTTCTCCATTATTCATTGTAGGTTCTTCAGATAGCCTTTGTCATTGTAATTAATGTCATTTCCTTCAATATACATCAACATTGTAACACTGTCTTTCATTAACCAGATAGAACAATGTGAACTTGGGAAAGGATGTTGGGAGTGAATGGAAAAAGACACCTTCTTGAGCAGAGAAAATGAAATTTTCATGTGCTGGGTAATATGAAGGTTTCGCTTGAAAGGAGAAATAAATCCTTCACATATTTCTTCTGAGTGTAATAATCTGCACAAAGTAAATGGTATTAAAGGTTCCTCGTTGCATCCCTGCCTTTTACAGTCCTTCAATTATCAGGTTTCACCTTATCCGGACTTTGACGTTATCCAGAGGGTCCCCAGCACCACAATGTATGTGTAAAATACATATACAATTCATAAAAATTAAATAAAATATATGTACCATTCATAAAAATTAAATAAACAGTGCTCGAATGGTTGGCAATACTGCACAAGTAAAAACAAGTGTTGGTAACGCTGCTTACAGGCATAGGCAGGCTGAGGAATGGTCATTGTATGGGTGGTAGGCCAGGAAAGAGTTTTGTGGATTTTTTTGGGGGGGGAACCCGGATGGAGTGGGTTGGGATTGGTAGGTGGCCATTCTTCTCTTGAGAGCTTTCACGACTGCTGTTGGCTTGAAAGCACTACGTCACTTTACATGTCATCACATGTCACTTTGTTTATCGCTTTGAATTGGCTGAGACAGATACATCATCACTACAAAAGGATATGGTAGATGCAGGGGTGGGCAAGCACATGTCTTTTTTGTAAACTTTCGCAATGTCAATGAGTTGAAGGCAGCTGCAATGAAGTTTGCAGGTCTGCATAGGGTTGCAGACTTTAAGGGGCCCGAGCTGTGGCTTGAGACCTTGGATGCTGCTGCGGAAGGAACAGAGGAATTTTGCCAGACACTGAAAAGACTTGGTGATAAAGGAAGGCCTTCTTTTAAGTCATATTTACAACGCCTACGAAACTGGCCTATTCTATCGCTACTTGCCCACTAACACAGGCTGATAAGGAAAAGAATTTATCTGGTTGAAAGCTGTAGAAGCAATGTGTGTCTGCTTTATGTGCAAATGCTTCTGGTGGGCATCGTTGCAAACCAGTGGTAGTGTGACATGCAAAGTAACTGTGTGCCCTGTATGGTTAATGGATAATCTCCCAGTGATTAGGTACCACTTGGCAGACATGGTTCACCTCAGATGTTTCCAGTTGGTTATTCATCATCAGACACAGGACCTTGGAATTGTTAGACATCGGGTGAAGGCTTTGCTTCTCGTGGATGTACTGTACATAATTGTTTTCTGTATTACATAATTCTCAGGTGACTGGCGAATATCATTACAGTATTGTTTACCAATATGCTGTTTGCCCAAAGAGTTGTGGCTTGAGAGAAATACCTGGCTGTAGTTACTTTCACATCCTCTTTATTATGTACATACACCTTCCGACTTATCTCATTTCATTCACATTCGACAATCAGATATCAATTTCTTAAAGAAAAGTTAGCTTAGCTGTTCTTTCCTTTCTTCCAATTAATGCTGTAATACAGCATTGTCATTCTCATTACTGTAAAATTTCAGTAACTTAACCCGTAGTAGTTTTTATTATTGTTAATATTATAATAATAATATATTAATACACACACATAATAATAATAATAATTATTATTATTATTATTATTATTATTATTATTATTATTATCATTATTATTATTATTATTATTATTATTATCAGTAGTAGCAGTAGCAGTATTAGTAGAATAAGTGGATTTATGTGTACTGCACACTTATGACGACACCAGTGGTCACTGACACTGTATTTTAGTAGTAGCAGTAGATATAGTGCTATTGTTTTGTGAGCATGTTCTGTTCACTATAACATGGCGAAAACAGGAATCCAGAATGCATTAAACGTTAAAAATTTTTTTTTACCACCTGACTGTATTGCAATACGCAGAGTTCTGGATAAAGCTGCACAAAGAGCTTTGGATAAAGGTATAAAAGTGTACAAAGTGTTAGATAAGTGTGTACAAAGATGTTGGATAAAGGTGCACAAAGAGTTTTGTATAAAGGTGTACAAAGAATTGTGGGTAAAGATATACAGAGTTGGATAAAGGTGTATAACGAGTTGGATAATGGTGTGCAGAGTCTTGAATAAAGGTGTACAAATAATTTTGGATAAAGGTGCACGGACAGTTTTGGAAAAAAAGTTGCACAATGAGTTTTGTATAATAGTGTACAAAGAGTTTTAGATAAAGGTGCACAAAGATTTTTGGATAAAGATAACAAATGATGTTGGATAAAGGTGCATGGAGAGCTTTGTACAAAGGTGTACAAAGAATCTTTGATAATGGTGTACGCAGAGATTTGGATGAGGGCATACAAATAGTTTTGGGCAAAGTTTATAAAGAGCTTTGAATAAAGTTTAACAAAGAGTTCTGGATAAAGGTGTATAAAAGTGTATAGTGCTGAATAAAGGTTTGCAAAGTTTGGATAAAGGTTTAAAAAGAGTTTTGGATAAAGGTTTACAAAGAGTTTTGGATAAAGGTTTACAAAGATTTTTGGATAAAAGTTTACTATGAGTTTTGGATAAAGGTTTATAAAGAGTTTTGGATAAAAGTTTACAATGAGTTTTGGGTAAAGGTTTATAAAGAGTTTTGGATAAAGGTTCACAACAAGTTTTGGATAAAGGTGTACAAAGAGTTTTGGATAAAAGTTTACTGTGAGTTTTGGATAAAGGTTTACAAAGAGTTTTGGATAAAGGTTTATAAAGTGTTTTGGATAAAAGTTTACAATGAGTTTTGTTTAAATGTTTATAAAGAGTTTTGGACAAAAGTTCACAATGAGTTTTGGATAAAGGTTTACAAAGAGTTTATGAAAAAAAGGTGTATAAAAGTGTACAAAAAGTGTTGAATAAAGGCTCACAAATAGTTTTGGATAAAAGCGCACAAATAGTTTAGGATAAAGATATGTCAAGATGTATAAAGAATTTTGGATAACGGTGTACAAAGAGTTTTGAATAACACCCACCAGTAAACTGTTTACCCTAGTGGCTTCAGAGTAGAATTAGATAAAAATTACACCTGAATCAAGGATGAACCTCATGCATGAGATTTCCGTTACATTAATATACAAAATTAATGTTGATTTTGCCAATAAAAGTACTTGAGGTTTTAGAAACTTTGTATAAGATGGTTAGTGGTACATAGTCTCCAGATAAGTGTTTGTGTGTGTGAGTGTGTTTTTGTTGGTGACCGCAAGCCGTTACCTTGCCCAGACCCAACGATTATTAAAAGAGAAGTGAAGGGAATGGATAAATAAAGACTGTGGTATAGGCCTGTTTAAAGGATATATATATTATTAATTCCCAAATGTAGGCTATATATTATTATTATTATTATTATTATTATTATTATTATTATTATTATTATTATTATTATTTGACCAATGTTTGCAGTTTATTTCTACTATTAATATATCAAGCCCACTATGTTACTCAGCATATCTTTGTTAATTCACCTTTATTGATAGATTGATTTACTATTTATTCTTGTTTTGGAGCAAGAGTATGCATATGCTATATTCTCTGAAAGTTAATAATATTAATAATAATAATATAATAATAACACACATAATAATAATAATAATAATAATAATTAATAGCATAGTAAACTTAGGAGTATGATTTTCTTTATAGTTACCCCGTAAATTCGTATTTCATTCCCTTTAAGAACAAAATTAGAGAAAACGAAGTCAATGTTTTGGGAAACTTTATTATAAAAGTAATATAGACTAGTTTGCAAGCAGTGTCAACAGTTTTTTTTTTTTTATTTATCTATTTATTTTTTTAATTCTACAGAAAATCTCCGCTGGACGCTGTGTTTGGTACCAGCCCCTCGGGGATAAACGTAAAAACATAAACAAAAGACGGTTAATTTCCTAAATTATCTCTGTAAATTTTAAAAATGATTCCGTAAATTGCCCAGATTATCTCGGTAAATTTCCGCAATTATCTCCGTAAATTTCCCAGATTATTTCTCAAGGTGTCTCGGTAAATATCTCGAGTTATCTCGGTAAATTTCTAAAATTATCTCTGGGTAGATTTAAAATTATCTCTGCAAATTTCCCAGATCATTTCTGCGTATCTTGGTAAATTTTACACACACACACACAATTTACACACACATTATTATTTAAGATGACAGTTATACACACATATACATATATATATATATATATATATATATATATATATATATATATATTGTGTGTGTGTGTGTTAAATAAAAAAGTGAAACGGCACATAAAATTGTCATAATGTTACCATGTGTATGAATTGCCGACGGCGTCTATATACATTTTCCAGACAGAAAACTACAACCCACCGTAAAGACAGCAGTGAGACCAAGATAATCCATACCTTGGGCCATGTTTTACAGTAAATTTAACAAATAACGGCTAAGAATAAAATAAGCAAATAAAGGAAAGCATTAGCGAAATTATTATTATTATTATTATTATTATTATTATTATTATTATTATTATTATTATTATTATTATTATTATTATTATTATTATTATTATTCAGAAGATGAACCCTATTCATATGGAGCAAGCCCACCACAGGGGCCACTGACTTGAAATTCAAGCTTCCAAAGAATTTTATGGTGTTCATTTCAAAGAAGTAACAGAAGGTAATAGGAATCATAGATTAAACTATTATTATTATTATTATTATTATTATTATTATTATTATTATTATTATTATTCCTTGAAAAAAAGTAACAGAAGGTAATAGGACATAAAGAAAGAAAGAATTCAGTTATTGCAAATGAAAAAAATAAGTTAATGCATTATTAAATATCTAGACAAAAATGCAAGTAAATTATTAAAATACAAAGAGAGATGCGTTATGGTAGTAATACATTACATCTTTGCTTGAACTTTTGGGGTTCCAGTTGCACAATATTATCCTCATTGCAATTATTGGACATTTTCTGTCTTCACATATTCATCGAGAGGTCCTTCCCACCTCTGAGGCGAGTCCAGGTGGCCGGCTAAACCTGGCTGATTTTTTCTTTATTTTATTTTTTTTTTTGAGGGGAGGGAAGATTGGGGGGAATTCACAGGTGGTCAAGAGGTCGGGGGAGAGAGAGAGAGAGAGAGAGAGAGAGAGAGAGAGATGAAAGAGGAATGGCACATATAGAGATGATACATATATAAATTAGGAGTGGGGAGGGAGAAAGAGTGACAGTGAGAGGAAAAGAGAGGAGAGAGAGAGAGATAACAGAGGAATGGGGTAGGAGGTATATATAAATTAGGGAGTGGGGAGAGAAAGGAGAGAGTATATATATAATTAATATATATATATATATATATATATATATATATATATATATATATATGTGTGTGTGTGTGTGTGTGTGTGTGTGTATGAAGAGAGAGAGAAAATGGGGGAGGGGGAGGAGGTTAGACCAGGGCCCACTTACCATGAGTTGGTGAAATCTTGAAATGGCCAATAGCGAAAGACGGCAGGTGTTCTTGGCTGTGGGGAGGGAGGGTGGTAGTTAGAAGCAGCCACGCGCCGGCCGTTACACCTGGGCGCTTGTGAAAACCGTCCTCCAATTACCTCATTATTATTATTATTATTATTATTATTATTACAAATCTTTTTCCTTCCTCGCCCCCTCCTCCTTCCTTCCTTACCCTCCCAACGCCACCTCCCCTTACATTTCTTTCACTGTACCTCCGTTCATACTCTCTCCCTTCCATCTTCCTTTACTCAGCCCGCTCCTAACAATTGTTTCATAGTGCAACGGCAAGGTTTTCCTCCTGTTACACCTTTCAAACCTTTTTACCTTCAATTTCCCTCTCAGTGATGAATGACCTCGTCATAGGTCCCACCGCTTGCTTGGCCTTTGGCCTAAATTTTAATATTCTGTTTCATTCCATTCCATTCCATTCATCCTCTCCTCCACCTTATCCTACCCCATCCTGTCTCCTCTAATGCTTATTCCTTCAGGTCGCGTAATTATTGCGATCATCAGGCTTTTAGGATTGACCTAATTATATTGCCCCCACAAATCGTTATTATAACGTTTGCTTGTCAAGCTACATTTAATCATTTTAAGTCCTTCGTTCTCGCTTTCCGTCTGTTTAGATAAATAGTCTCGTTGTGGTTGGCTGATTTGCATATTCTTCTCAATTATATTTATTTGTTGATCCTTCTCTCATAGAGACACTTATTTCATCCGAATTATATTTATTTGTTGGTCCTTTCCTGATGGAGTCACTTATTTCATCTGAATGATATTTATTTAATGGTCTTTTCCTGACAGAGTCATTTATTTATCAGAATGATATTTATTTAATGGTCTTTTCCTGATAGGGTCACTTATTTCATTTGAATTATATTTGTTTATTGCTCCTTTCCTGATAGTCATTTATTTCATATGAATTATATATATTTATTGATCCTTTCCTGATAGAGTCATTTATTTCATCTGAATTATATTTATTTAGTGATCCTTTCCTGATAGAGTCACTTATTTCATCTGAATTATATTTATTTATTGATCCTTTCCTGATAGAATCATTTATTTCATCTGAATTATATTTATTTATTGATCTTTTCCTGATAGAGTCATTTATTTCATCTGAATTATATTTATTTATTGATCCTTTCCTGATAGAGTCATTTATTTAATCTGAATTATATTTATTTATTGATCCTTTCCTGATAGAGTCACTTATTTCATCTGAATTGTATTTATTTATTGATCCTTTCCTGATAGAATAATTTATTTCATCTGAATTATATTTATTTATTGATCCTTTCCTGATAGAGTCATTTATTTCATCTGAATTATATTTATTTATTGAACCTTTCCTGATACAGTCACTTATTTCGTCTGAATTATATTTATTTATCGACCCTTTCCTGGTAGAGTCACCTATTTCATCTGAATTATATTTATTTGTTGATCCTTTCCTGATAGAGTCACTTATTTCATCTGAATTATATTTATTTATCGACCCTTTCCTGGTAGAGTCACTTATTTCATCTGAATTATATTTATTTTTTGATCCTTTCCTGATAGAGTCACTTATTTCATCTGAAATATATTCATTTATTGATCCTTTCCTGATACAGTCACTTATTTCATCTGAATTATATTTATTTATCGAACCTTTCCTGATAGAGTCACTTATTTCATCTGAATTATATTTATTTATTGATCCTTTCCTGGTAGAGTCACGTTTTTCATCTGAATTATATTTATTTGTTGATCCTTTCCTGATAGAGTCACTTATTTCATCTGAATTATATTTAGTTATCGACCCTTTCCTGGTAGAGTCAGGTATTTCATCTGAATTATATTTATTTGTTGATCCTTTCCTGATACAGTCACTTATTTCATCTGAATTATATTTATTTATCGACCCTTTCCTGGTAGAGTCACGTATTTCATCTGAATTATATTTATTTATTGTTTCTTTCCTGATAGAGTCACTTATTTCATCTGAATTATATTTATTTATTGTTCCTTTCCTGATAGAGTCACTTATTTCATCGGAATTTTATTTATTTATTGATCCTTTCCTGGTAGAGTCACTTATTTCATCGGAATTATATTTATTTATTGTTCCTTTCCTGGTAGAGTCACTTATTTCATCGGAATTTTATTTAGATTGTTTTCCTAGAGTCTTATTTCATCGGAATTTTATTTATTTATTGTTCCTCTCCTGATACAGAACTTATTTCGGGTGAAGTTCATTGACTGATGTGACGCTGGTTCTTGGGACTCTAGTCTTATAAGCCTACTGTGAATACTGTAAGGAATAATGAATTGTTTTTGCTCTAAAGAAAGACTAACTTCATTGACCTACGGGCGAGGCCCACTTTTTAATTTTGAGTTTTTCACCTCTGTTTTTCGAGACAATATCATTCTTTCTATCGTTGGATTTTACTTAATATATATTTATATATATATATATATATATATATATATATATATATATATATATATATATATAAAGAGCCAGAAGGTAATATTAAATGCATTAGCACATAATCTTCTTCCGTGTATCTAAACATACACTTCTTCAGGTACAGTGCTTTGATACATACGAATATATGTGTATATATATATATATATATATATATATATATATATATATATATATATATATATATATATATATATATATATATTTATATATGTGTGTGTGTGTGTGTGTGTGTGTGTGTGTGTGTATACATATATATATATATATATATATATATATATATATATATATATATATATATGTATATATATACATATATATACAATTCCTGATGAATTTTTTTAAAATCCAGCAGTTCCGCTCTTCCGGCCTTCGTTCGACAACGAGCGCAAGAAGCTTTGTGATGGGTGAGTCGACTGTTCCCCGGCCGGTAGGCAGGCTGTCGATAAAAAAAAAAAAACCGAGATCGAAGACTGTTTGTTAAAGTTCCTTGAATTAATTCCGCCGCTGCCAAAAATATTGAGGCAACGAAGCCAGACAGATGGCGCGTGACCATGGAGACGCTTCGGTAGGCAACCTCTGGGAGAGATTATCATCTATAGCGTGTCTGGCTCGCTTGCGCTGCTATGATATTACGAGAGAGAGAGAGAGAGAAGAGCGATAATAGACTGAGAGAGAGAGAGAGAGAGAGAGAGAGAGAGAAATAGAAGGGAACTGAGAGAGATGGAGAGCAAGAGAGAGAGACACAGAAATAGGAATGAAGTGAGAGAGGAGAGAGGGTGATAGAAATAGTAGGGAAATGAGAGAGAGAGAGAGAAGGGAAATGAGAGGGAGAGAAATACAAGGGAAGTGAAAGAGAAAGAAAGAGAGACAGCAAACAGGGGAAGAGAGAGAGAGAGAGGGGGCGAATATCAAGTACAGTACATGAACTAATGAAACCATAACACTGGGAGGGATAGAGTTCGATTGTAAATGAAGAGGAACTTTTTTTCTTTTCCAATGTTGTTTTCTAGTGTTTTTTATTTGGTTGCTTTTAGTCATACATAGTTACAGAACCACAACAAAAATATTTTTTTCAAACTGATTCTACACGTTTATACAACAAAACACGTCACATTCAGAGAGTATTTCGTTTCAAATAATTTTTCGTTTGGTGAAATGTTTGCAAATTATATAACCTTATTGGATCCTTACTAAATAGTGTCACTATACTTGCCCAGACTGACATGTCTGATGCATTCGTTAACTGGGTGAAACAGATCAACTGTGAACATGCGTAGAAGCATTATTTTGTCCTGCTGTTCATAATAAACAAAGGTATCCAGAAATGAAAACATTCTTCGTGTTTGTCTTGAACGGTTAAGAAAAAAGCCAAATTTAAGTGAATTAATATAAAGCATTGTTTTATATTTATTCACTTAAACTCTGTTTTATACAGTGGTTTTTCCTTAAGGAAACAACAGTATGTTTAGATTAATAAAAAAAATACCTTTGAATTATTCGTTCGGTGTTTAAGAAAAAAAAACATTATAAAGCCAAGTTTAAGTGAATAAATATGAAACACTGTTTTATATCTATTCCCTTAAATTTGGTTTTATACAGTTTTTTAACCAAATATTATATATATATATATATATATTATATATATATACCAATATTTATATATATATATGTATATATATATATATATATATATATATATATATATATATATATATATATATATATATATATATATGTTTTTGATAAAAATAACTTTGAATTAATCATTCATGTTACAAGTATATATATGACTCTTGAAGAAGCAAGATTCTTTATGTAGCATTGACAACAAACATCAGATATGTGGGATTCTTGGTTGACAACAATTGATTGGCTTAAATTGCCCCAGGTAGGTGGGTAGTGCTGTCAGCACCTCACGCGACGCACTGTGGGCATTACTCAAGGTTCTTTGCATGTCCCTTCGACCCAGAGCTGCAACCCCTTATTATTCCTTTTACTGTAAGTCCGTTCATATTCTCTTTCTTCCGTCTCACTTTTCACCCTCTTCTAACGATTGTTTTGTTATTTTCAGCGCTGAATGACCTCCTAGGTTCCCAGCGCTCGGCCTTTGGCCTAAATTTTATATTAGGTTCTTTGGAGCGTACCTTGGACCCCTAGCTGCAACCCCTTTCATTCTTTTTACGGTACCTCCTCCATTCATAGTCTATTCCATCTTGCTATCCTCCCTCTCCTAACGATTGTTTCATCAATATTTTCAACGCTGAATGACCTCATAGGTTCCCAGCGCTTGGCCTTTGGTCTAAATATTATATTCCAATTCCAATTGGTGAAGGAGACCTCTGGACTCCACCCAGCCAGCAAAAACATCCGGGTGTTTGTGAGGGCAACACCGTAATAATTCCGAGAGGGAAGAAAGAGGTATTTCGACTGATTAAAAGCCGTGAAAAATAATGAAGGAAAAAAGATCCGGAAGTCTTGTTCGTTCGGGCAATAACGGATGACCTTTTTGTTTGTCATCTACATCCGTAGTAAAGTCTAGTAATTAGCTCCCTAATTAATATTTCTATCAAAGAGTTTCCGAGAAAAGTCTGCGAGAGGAAGGATTGTTAAGAGAGATTGCGAGGGACAATAAATGAACTGGACGAACTTGATATATTTGCAGGGAAGGAAGGCTGGAGAAACGGAACGAAAATAACGGGACGACTTTTGCACATCCGTTGGGGGGCAGTGCCGTCAGTGCACCTAGCGCGGTGCACTGCAAGCATTAATCAAGGTTCTTTGCAGCGGCCCTTCGGCCCCTAGCTGCAACCCCTTTCATTCCTTTTACTGTACCTTCGTTCATATTCTCTGTCTTCCATCTTACTTTCTACCCTCTCCTGACAATTGATTCATAGTGCAACTACGAGGTTTTACCCTGTTACATCTTTCAAACCTTTTTACTCTCAATTTCCGTTTCAGCGCTGAATGACCTGATAGGTGCCAGCGCTTGGCCTTTGGCCTAAATTCTAAATTCTATCCTATTCTTATTTTTTCCTCCCATAGGCTGCCCAGAAGAAAGAGACCGTCCCGGGACAAGGCCGATATAATTTACAATCTGCCAGCACTTGAGGAGTCAATAACACTTTTTTTTTTTTTTCATTGCATCATTTATTTCTATTAGTGAATCTGGGCTAGATTTTGGGCATCTATATAATCCGTTTAGATGACCAGAAACTAAATCATCCTTACCCTACCCTGTGATGAAAACAGTTTAAATTCTTGTCTTTTATTGTAATTTTTTTACTGTACATAATCCTTTACTCGTCATCAAATTTTAGATCTTTCGCACAGTTTACGTTTTCAGTGTAAGAAACGCAGAACAATAGTGTCAAGCTGTTTACCCTTATTGACCTGGTATAAGGAAGATGTGGCAACCTGTCTGCCATAACTACAAGATATCCCAACTTAGGTCAAGGCTCTATGAATCAAATCTGGCAAAAGTGGCACCGTCTAAAACGTACTACATGATCGTAATCATTTTGGTTTGACTATAAGATATAAATGCTATACAGATAAAATCCGGAAACGATGTCACTCGCTCTTTTGCGGTCTTGGGTCTTCCTACTAAACTCGTGTCTGTTGCAAGATTCTGATCTTTCGATTTTAGGGCCACACGGCTTGTCTTTTCTTAGGAAGCCAATTGAAAACATTTTCACGTTTAATGAGGGGCTGGACTTTTTGTTCAGGAATATTTTCACGTTTCATGAGAGCTGGACTTTTTCAGGAACATTTTCCTGTTTAATGAGAGCTGGCCTTTTTTTTCAGAAATATTTCCACGTTTAATGAGAGTTTGATTTTTTCCAGGAACATTTTCACGTTCGATTAGAGCTCGACTTTTTTCAAGAACGTGTTTGCATTTAATGAGAGACTTTTTCAGGAACATTGTCATTTTAATAAGACCCGGACTTTTTTTCAGGAACATTTTCACGTTTAGTGAGAGCTGAAACTTTTTGCAGGAACATTTTCATGTTTAATGAGAGCTTGACTTTTTCTCAGGAACCTTTTCACGTTTAATGAGAGATTCATACTGAAATTAAGGGTATTTTTGCATATGAAAATGTGACATCACATTTTATAACAACAAAAATTGATGGAAAACTTCTTGATAGAAGGAGAGCTCCTCAGATCCTCACCCACTATTTTCCCACTTTACAGGATGGAGTAAAATCAGCCCAAAGCAGCAGAAGCCAGTTGGCGGGGATAGAAATGCCTACTCTATAAGGTATTTGTCACAGAAGGGGCTACGGCTGCGTCGGTACCTGCAAATTAACGAGGGGCGGACAGGTAAGTTCGTACTGACGGCCTTTTTTCATCTGTAGAATTTTGACAGCCGATGAGAATGAATACCGGGAGATGAAAGAGAGATGCCGAAGGAAATGGGTGAAGGAAGTAATCTCTTTAAAAGGACTTTTGGGAAGATGAGTGGGGCTGTTCTATGTTTGCCAAATTAAATACCTTACATATTTA
>NC_089791.1:52730382-52735382 GCF_040412425.1 Macrobrachium rosenbergii | reverse complement strand
TTAATTTTGTCCTTCGGAATTCAACAGTTTAGTGTTTCAAATTGTGTAAAGTTTAATTTTCAGTTAGAAATTGACAATGGCTAGAGTTAACGACTGTAATTCAGACTTTCTGTTTCACCCTCCATCATGTGCTTCGATGCCTGCTCGACATTCTTAGGTATACTCAAGGATCTATATATATAATATATATATATATATATATATATATATATATATATATATATATATATATATATATATATATATATATATATATCAACCTTGGGATTATTTCTCACAGAGGGAGAGAGAGAGATAAATAGGATTATTTCTCAGAGAGAGAGAGAGAGAGAGAGAGAGAGAGAGAGAGAGAGAGAGAGAGAGGCACACGATCCCCAAAACGAAAGCACGCACGCGGCGCGTGGCCACGTCCAGGCAGGACCCACTTATGTATATACAAGTGAGTCCTGCGTCCAGGTAAAGCTACCGAGAAACGAAGAAGAAGGAGAAGAAGGAAAGAAGAAAAAGAAAAAAACGGCAAGAAAAAGAAGAAGACCAAAGAAAGAAAAAACACGAAGAAAAAGAAAAAAAGACGGCAAGAAAAAGAAGAAGAAGAAGGAAAGAAAACGAAGATTTCCAATAAGTGTCAACGCACCAAAGAGAAACGCGTGCTGACTCTGGCGTTGGTCAGCTGGTAGCCGAAGACTCGACTCCCCGACACGCACCTGCTTCAGGTGTGTTCTGGAAAGCCGCGACCAGGGCACGTGTGTTTCTGGAGGGGCGCGCGCGCGCTCGACAAGACGTAACGTTTCTTGGTCTCTCCTGGGCAGATGTACCCATGTACCCTGACTTCGTTCGTACCAAGCAGCGTCGCCAGATGCATCATGGCATTTCATGCTACCAACGAACTGCGAGGTCCATCTCTCTCTCTCTCTCTCTCTCTCTCTCTCTCTCTCTCTCTCTCTCTCTTTCTGAGAAGTAATCCTATTTCTCTCTCTCTCTCTCTCTCTCTCTTTCTCTCTCTCTCTCTTGAAATTCGCTTTTAGATTAAAAGTGTCAATCTTCAAATCTTGATTCCGATCCTCGTCGACTCAACCCCTTTATTTCTCGCACGCTTTCCGCTGCTAATATCTAGAGAGAGAGAGAGAGAGAGAGAGAGAGAGAGAGAGAGAGAGAGAGAAAGGAGCATTTGGTCTTCGTGAACAGTATCCTGTACTCAAGAGGAAAATAATTGCGCGCGTGCGCGTTAGGTGTGCTCAATGAGACGCAGGACGACAGATGTGAATAAATTACCGAAAAGTGTATAAGGTTCGACTTAATAATGTTTCATTAAACACGAGAAGGATACACTCGCGTTCATCTCATATGTGATTCGTGAATCCCATGATTCAGAGAAAAAGAAGACAATAACTAGGGGTTTTGAATGTATTCAAAGTTAAATGGAAAATTAGATTTTAAAATGCGCTTCGTCTAATAGGCAATGGAGTACTCGTTTTCCTGTTAAAATATCGTGGCCAGTAAATTTTATGTTTTATTGGTGTACGTGTGAAGAAGTTCTTTCATAAGCATTGGATATACTTAAACAGGTCCTATGCTTCAATAAAAAGAAATAAATAGATGAATAAATAAATAAATAAATATTCTTAATCTGAGGGTTAACACACAATCCTTGTTGAAAAAAAAAATTTGCAACATACCTTAGCTATCTGCTGCAAGAACCCCGTAGGGTGCTAGTGCCGTCAGTGTACCTCGCTCGGTGCACTGTAGGCATTACTTAAGGTTCTTTGCAGCGTCCCTCCGGCCCCTAGATGCAACCCCTTTCATTCCTTTTATTGTATTTTCGTTCATATGCCCTTTCTTCCATCTTACTTTCCACCCTTTTCTTACAATTGTTTCATTGTGCATCTGCGAGGTTTTCCTCCTGTTACACCTTAAAAACCTTTTAAATCACAATTTCCCTTTCAGCGCTGAATGACCTCATCATACTGTAGGTGCCAGCGCTTGGCCTTAGGCCTAAACTTTATATTCCATCCCATTCCATGAATATCATCGAGATGTACAGCATTCATCTGGGCTTTCGTTAATTGAAATGGTCACTGCGTATGATGTGTATCCTTCAGTACAACAGATAACCTACATGTATTTAACCCATGTTTAAAAAGTCAGTAAGTATTTGGGAATTCTAAACAGCAGCACCAATATGCAGTCAATGAGCCCTCGCTGTCGAATTTCTCAGTTCCAGAAGTCCTTTATTTCTCACATCGTTGGACTGTGGAAGTCTCCGTAATGATGTCGGGCAATTGGAACCTCAAAAGTTCAGTCGAAGATGCAATGCATTACTACACTAAAACAGTTCTCCTTGTATTTTAATATTTTACTTACTTTTTTATCTATTTCTTTATTAATAACTGCATATTTCAAGTTTATTCGCAGCTTGCAGCCGACTTTTCAAAGCATGGCTTCATCATCAGGGCTAAAATACAAAAGTTACAGCAATTAAGATCAACACATATGACTCAGCAAAGATCATTAGTAATAAAAATATATATGCACAAAAAGAGAGACATGAAACTACATTCTGTTACTTCTTTCAATTGAACACCATAATATTCTTTGGAAGCTTGAATTTCAAATCAGTGGCCCTGCTACGAGCTTGTTCCATATGAATAGGGTTCATCTTCTGAATAATAATAATAATAATAATAATAATAATAATAATAATAATAATAATAATAATAATAATAATAATCTCGGAAGGAGGAATCTCTCAACCCCCCGTAGGGGGTAGTGCCGTCAGTGCATCTCATGTGGTGCACTGCAGGCATTGCTAAAGGCTCTTTGCAGCGTCCCTTCGGCCCCTAGCTGCAACCCCTTTCATTCGTTTTACCCTACCTCCGATTCATATTCCTTTCTTCCATCTGACTTTCCACCCTCTTCTAACAATTGTTTCTTAGCGCAGCTGCCAGGTTTACCTCCTGCTACACCTTTCGAGCCTTCTTTCTTCTTAATTTCCCTTTCAGCAATGAATGACCTGATAGGTGCCAGCGCTTGGCCTTTGGCCTAAATTCTATATTCTGTTCTGTTCCCTCTCAAACAAGCTGCAGTGAACAGTTATGGCCGTCTGGATGCCATTTCGTTTGTATTGCTACAAAGAAACTTATTTCGAGAGATTGAGAAAAACTACAATACAAACTGAACGGCATCCAGACGGCCGTACTGTTCAGTGAAATAATAATAATAATAATAATAATAATAATAATAATAATAATAATAATAATAATAATAATAATAATAATAATGAGAAAAGTAAGCGTTTTCGGTAGGAGTACCAGGTACTGGCTTTGTTGTTTTGTTCCTCGTTTCCCAGGCAACGGTGTCACACCAACAAAGCTGCATCAGTGTTCACTGTCGCCAGATATTTTAAATGTTTCGCAGGAAGGACACACTCCTAGGGATGCGTGGGTCGGTGTGGGGTTGGGGGGGAAGGGGATGAGGGAGGTATTCGAGGAAACTTTGTCATTCAGTAAAGGGTGTATTTAAAAGTAGTTAAAAGTTATCCACCTTGAGGATGTTTTCTCTTAATAAGTTCCAGCCTGAAAGGAGGAAAGAGTGCCCAAGGATATGCACAACAAACACACACACACACACACACACATATACACACATTGTGTATGTATATGTATGTATACATATACTGATATATATGTATATATACATGTACATACACACACACATAAATATATATATATATATATATATATATATATATATATATATATATATATATATATATATATATATATACTGACATGTTGCTTTTTTTATCTGGGATCAAGTTTAATAAATGAGGTACACTAAGGATATGTACAACTTACCTTGGATAACACTACAAGCTGGGCTCTGGCCTTGAGATTAGATAAAAACATGTACATCAAAATACAGATGAAACCCTAACTTCATAAGGGGAGTGATTAGGTAAACTCTGGGGTTCAACTTAATTAATTATATTTACAAAGAAACATGCCAGAAGATGGCAGCGTAATTCAGGACAGGTTCTTCTTTGGAGGAGTGAGTAGAGCTCTCGGCTAGCACGCTGTTGGCCCAGCGTTTGACTCTCCTACCGGCCAATGAAGAATTAGAGGAGTTTATTTCTGGTGATAGAAATTCATTTCTCGTCATAATGTCGTTCGGATTCCACAATAAGCTGTAGGTCCCGTTGCTAGGTAACCAGTTGGTTCTGAGCCACGTAAAATAAATCTAATCCTTCGGGCCAGCCCTAGGAGAGCTGTTAGTCAGCTCAGTGGTCTGGTTAAACTAAGATATACTTAACTTAACGGGACAGGCAAACAAGGGTCGTAATACAAGATGAAGGAGCAAATGACGGGGAATTGCTTGAAGGAATGCAATGGGAGCCTGCTTCAAGGGCATTGCGAACGGTGCAGTGGGCTCACTATGCACACAAGGTGATACAGAGGTCCACAGCCGAATACTCCTAAACTGTAATCAAAACGCCTATGGTTATTCAACCGAAGGTAGCACTTTAATTAAGGAATCGAGGAATTACACGGAAGGTGCCTAGGCTGAACTCGATTCCAATAGCTCGACCGTTAACAATTTACATTACACTCCTTTTCAGTACTTGGCAAAATAAGCAGCACAACAATAACAAGCGATACGGGTCTGGGTATCTCGCGCTATGAAATGAAAAGCAGATAATTAGTTGGAGATGAAAAGGGATGTGACTGATGGAATCAACCTTAAATTCCGCGCTTTACCTTACGTGAAGATGATGACCTCATCTTTCGGGGAAGCCAGAGATGGGGAGGTCAAATGAATAATTTCACAACAAAAGGGTACTAAGCCTGGATTGCCAGTTGAACAGAGCAAGGGCTAAAATACAAAAGTTGCAGCAATTAAGATCAACACATATGATTCAGCAAAGATCATTAGTTATAAAAATATATATATACAATAATAGAAACATGAAACTAGAACCAACCTAATGCCACAAAATATGGAAA
>NC_089791.1:52672882-52725382 GCF_040412425.1 Macrobrachium rosenbergii | reverse complement strand
AGACAAAACAGGTCCTGCCTATCAAACCTCTTGGAGTTTTTTCATAACATGCTTGGTATTTACGACTGTAGTAGGATTTCCAAGATGCCTTTGACAAAGTTCCATACAAGAAAATAATGACAAAAATTAGAGCTTTAGGAATTGTAGGAGAAATAGCAGACTGGATTGAAGACTGGCTAACCAATAGAAAACAGAGCGTCGTAATAAACGGTGAAAAATCAGAATGGGCAGATGTGACAAGCGGAGTTTCTCAGGGTTCTGTCCTTGGCCCCCTCTTTTTTTTTTTTTATTTACATTAATGACATTGATGTAGGCTTAACTAGCAGGATAGCCAAATTTGCAGATGACACCAGATACAGTGGAAAGTTTAAGAAATGATTTAAGGAAAATAGGAGTGTGGTCAAAAAGATGGCAAATGCCTTTTAACTTGGATAAGTGTGAAGTGTTACAAATAGGGACAAATAACCCTCATGCCAACTATATGCTGCTTGGGAATGACAAGAAGAGGACATTTGAGTCATTATTACTAAGGACTTAAAATCCACAAAAGAATGCATAAAAACTGAAAAGAAGGCACAGAAACTAGTGGGATACATACAGAGGCAGTTCACATACAGAAACAAGGAAACGGTGCTGCAGCTCTACACATCAATAGTTAGACCTCATCTTGAATATGCAGTACAGTTTTGGCCATCAACACTAAGAAAGGACATAAATAGATTAGAAGGGGTACAAGCAAGAGGCACAAAGTTAAAGTCCATCCAAAGACGACTAAAGAGCCTAAACATGTATGGCTTAGAAACACGACGATTGCGAGGACAACTAATAGAAGCATTCAAAATACCAAAAGACATATAACAAAAGTAGACAGTAATCTCTTCACATTAAACGAAAACCAGACTAGAAATAATGGATGGAAACTAGAACTAAAGAGATACAACACATCTCATTGTGGGAACTTCTTTACATACAAGATATATGACACATGGAATAAACTGCCACCAGAAGTTGTAAACAGCAACGGTGTGGAAGATTTTAAAAGAAATCTAGACAAAATCATTAGAGCACTGTGAATGAACAGTAAAACCTGCTCCTGGAGATGAGTGAGTACATGATGTCTCCTCGGATGGACTGATAAGTCTTTGAGACATCCTGATCCTTTTAACTCCTTGTAACTCTATACGCACGTTGTGCACCTTTGGTCTAGTTATCTAATTCCACTTAGGTTACATGCTTTAAAAGCATGTAAGTGTCGTTATATAATGCCTATGCTCTCCTTTTCGAGCTTTCTAAAATGAAATGACTCGCAATTGTCTTTTTTGTTATTTTTTTTTTAATTCCACTCCCAATAAACGGAAATTTCAAGACACAAAGAGCTGCGACAACAGGCAACAAAATGTTCACTTCCTTCTGTCTTACTTTCCACCCTTTCCTAATAATTGTTTCATAGTGGAACTGCTTTGAGGTTTTCCTCCTGTTAAGCCTGTAAAACCTTCTTACTGTCAGTTTCCCTTCCAGCGCTGAATGACCTCATCATAGGTCCCAGCGCTTGCTTGGCCTTTAGCCTAAATTTTATATTCCATTACTTTCATAAGCCCGATAAACAGAAATTACAAAAGGCCTCGGCAACAGGTAACAGAAAAGTAGAAGTTTATCGAGATTTCTCGTACTTGCACGAGCCTGCCCCTCCTTGAGATTTTGTCAGGTGTTCGTCAGTCAGCAAGTTCACCCCAGCGAAACGAAAAAGATGAAGAGGAGGAAGAAGACGGAAAAGGAAGCTCCACTGAGGGGGAACTAAGACGGAACTGGGGAACTTTCACGGCAAATATCGGATTTCAGGCACGTGCGTAAATTGGGGGAGCAGGAGCGGGTGGGGGGCAATCACGGGCCCATCTTTTCGTTTTCCCTACAAAGGCACGCGCGCGCGCACAGACACACACATATACACACGAACAAACATCATGACGGAATTCTTTATTCTGTCACCTGTGACTACCAAATTAAAATGGTGATCATGGGAAAAGATAGCATTAAAAGGTAAAAGCTAGCGCCTATCTCCCACTAAGTCAATAGTAAGTACGATGATGATGTATAAATTTTGGTTATACTTTTACTGATGTATAAATTTTGGATATACTTTTACTTACACACACACACCTATATATATATATATATATATATATATATATATATATATATGTATATATATATGTATATATATATACATATATATATATGTATGTATGTATGTATGTATACTCTCATTCAGTGCACGACTTCCGGTTCGATTGGAGAAATATCTATGATTTGACATGCGCATAAAAAAAATTGAATAGTGACGGACGAAAGCAGATTTCGACTTCAATGTAGAATTCGAAATCAAGGCAAATTGACGGAGAAGTTTAACTTTTAACGTGATGGCTGCTTGTCTAGAATTTCATAAGAGGGATCAGATATAGTGACCTTTGACCTTACAAATTAGGCGTGGATTGTTTAATGAATGAATTCAGTAAGGAAATATTACGCTTCTTTGCCCAAGAACAGAACTATAACAGGACTCAATGTTAAGAATAATAAAATGTTCATTACAGTTCATGTTTGTGTGTAATCTTGATTAACCTCATTGCCCTCTTAACTTCTCGGTTTCTTCACATTTTGGAAACGTTTCTCACTATTAAGCCCAGAACCAAGTTGGGAAAGAAAAGAAGTTTTCTGATGCCGGCCAAGACTCGATCTCGGGCCCGGGTTATCAGGACGAGGTAACGATAACTGTTTATGAAAGCTTCCGTGAAAGAACAGTGGCTATAGAACAATCTACATTATTATTCAGTGCAAGTATATAAATATATATAACTATATATATATAAATATATTTCTGTATATATATATACGGTATACAAACACACACATACAGTTTATATATATATTATATATATATATATATATATATATATATATATATATATATATATATATATATATATATATATATAAACGGTATATTCTGACGATAACGAGAGCAAGTCATGGAATCTAACACGCTTCGTGACCTGTATAACTTATACAATCTTAATTATCTTGTTTCGGCCCCACGTAGGGTCTGATTGAATCAATATACATGCAGACATCCTCAACAAAGATCCTAAATATAGGATTATTATTATCCATTCCTTTGTTTCATGCATGGGCTAAGATGTCGCAGAACTGTGACCGTATTATTAAAGAGTTTAATATTGGGGACTTGTATGCATACACACACTATATTTATATATATATATATATATATATATATATATATATATATATATATATATATATATATATATATATATATATATATATATATATATATATATATATATATATATATACATATATATATATATTTTATTGGGACTTGTATGCATACACACACTATATATATTATATACATACATATATATATATATATATATATATATATATATATATATATATATATATATATATATATGTGTGTGGAAATATTCAACACATGATCACATGTTTCACAGAAATAAATTCTGACATCGGGATCGAACAGTTCTCGCTCAAACCTAGAAAAGCAACGGGGGTCAGTTGGTAACGCCCTTGCCTTGCATTTGCGAGAGACTTGGTTGATTCCGATGAGTCAAATTTATATATATATATATATATATATATATATATATATATATATATATATATATATATACGCACTTATGTATATATATTTATTCATTTATATATATATATATATATATATATATATATATATATATATATATATATATAAATTTGTGATTTAGATATATACATATAAATATAAAATGTGTATACATATATGTAATATATATATATATATATATATATATATATGTATATTTATGTATATACATATATATAATATAATATATTCATACACTATGTTTATAGGTCAAAATATACATAACCAATTTGCGTTATACACGTCACAGGTCTTTTGAAATGACAGGAAACCCTCATTAATTAATCAGTAACCGAAGAACTAAAAACTCAAAAAACAACAATTTACCTTTTTCGTCGGTGAGATCCAGGAAGGTAAGCTTTGGAGGTCCAGTGGGTGTTTTGGAGGGGGCGGGGAGTGAGGAGGTGTGACACACGTCTTCTGTCATAGCCAAATAATTCAGGAGAACTTTGGAGATTCCGGACCCCTCACATTGACCCCAAACATCAAATTGTCATTTAGGTCGAGGTGTGTGTCACGCTGTCAGTTCCTGTAGGTAACAGTAGAAGGAAAAAAAAAAATATATGGATTTCACCAGTTCCGGATGAAACGGAGGTGTTCGTGATTTTACCATAGGTCTCCAGTTCTTTTATTAATGATTCAGGATGCTTCTTGAAATTTTGGTACTGAAAATAAGCGATTTAAGAAAACAGAGTTCGGTACACGCTTGGAAATTCAATTCAGTATAATATCTTAATTGTAGTAAAAGCAGAAAAATGCAATCTTTAAAATTCACTTGGCAGGAACTAAATAAGATGAAGAGAAATGACCCCGTAGTGGAGTAGTGCCTTCAGTACACCTCAAGTGGTGTACTGTAGACATTACCAGATGTTATTGGCAGCGTCCCTTCGGCCCCTAGCTGCACCCACCTTTTCACTTTTTTGCTTTATAGCTATTCCAGCTTCCTTTCTTATCCCTTTTTTCACTGTCTCAAGCGCTGAATGGCTGAAAGCGCCCCAGTGCTTGTCTTTATAGCCGAATTTTCATGAGGCAAATGAAGCAAACACAGGAAAATAAAAACGTTTTCCTGACTTCATTTATTTAGTTAGTTAGTATTTGACATTTTTCTCTAATGTGTCCTTTTTAAATAAGAAGTTGGCATTTCTAAATGAATAGCTTAATTTTCCAGCTTGGGGTCTATTTTTAATGAAATTATACATATTAAATATATGTATATACGTATATATATACATATATATATGCATATATATACAGTATATATATATATATACTGTATATATATATATATATATATATGTATATTATGTATATATAGTTGTAATTATGTATAAGAATCTACGGGTCACTTTATAATAATAATAATAATAATTATTATTATTATTATTATTATTATTATTATTGTTGTTATTATTATTACTACTCAAAATGTACAGAACAGATTGTAAATGTATGTATATATATGTGTGTGTGTACACTTTTTGTCATTAACACAGATAACGCCTGCCACCACATACCTGTACAATGGCAGGTACCTTCTTAATGAAAGGAAAACGAGGCTTATTATTAACAGGAAATTCCAAGACTGCCTACATGAAAAACACCCAAGAAATCAGATCCTTAGGATTAGCAAGTCTTCGTAGTGCGTTCGGACTGGTCGCCGTGACCTTGGCTTCGGCTGAAAATCGTCACCTTACTATCACAGAAATCTGACGGCCGAGGGATATGAATATTGTATGGGTAATATAAGAACACCGATAATGACTAATGGCATCTGCTTATCTCTGCCAAAAATGAAAATGATTTTATTTTAATCTGTAGTCTCCATCCACGTAGTCGGACATCAGAAATCTCGGGAAGATTAGCGGTCTGTTCCTTATTGGTTCGAAAACTGCTCGCGCTAATCGTCAGTTTCCTTAGGAGATGTTGCGTTTATCTTTTCCTTATTTTTTTCTTTTCCTCCTGTGTCTTGTTTTACATATAATCGTTATTATTTACGGAAACGGAGAATAACTGATTAAAGGAAGGTCTCACATGGTGAGTTAATTCAAAAGTGCCTTCTCTCAAGGAGATTCAAGTTTAAGGTCAAGGAAATTATTATTATTATTATTATTATTATTATTATTATTATTATTATTAACAAGGTAATAGAGAACAGGTGAGAAGATGTTCCACCTGCTTTTCCATTTCATTAAATAATTTGAAACCATGGCTGTTTGACCTAATCTGACCCATCTGAATCTACTTTCAAACTCTACTACGAACTTTTTCGTGCGGAAAAGAAAATAAGTGACAAGAAATATATTCTATTAATTTGACCTCTGTTGATGTCTGTAAAAAAGAAAAGAAAAAGGGACATATTCTGTTTTTTTATCAGTTATTGTTTTGTAAAAACAAAAAAAGGAATAGATTTTATTTGTAACCCCAAATCTTGTTTTGTTAAAGAAAAAAATTATTATTTATTTCACCTCAATTATTATTCTGTAAACAACAAGAAAAAATTACTTATATTTTGGTTTTTAATCTCAGATTTTGTTCTAGAAGGAAAAGAAAAAAGATATAAATTGTCTTTTAACCTCAACTTTTGTTTTGTTAAAAAAAGACATTTGTTCTGGTTTTTTAACATCAGATTTTTTCTAGAAGAAAAAGGAAAAAGAAATAAATTGTGCCTTTTAACCTCAACTCTTGTTTTGTTAAAAGAAAAAAAAAAAAAGATAATCCTTAAGATCTTTGAGGCCCACCTGCAAATTCGACCCTAAAACACGTGTGCGTTCTTGATGACCTCTCAGTGGCCCACCTGCATATAGCCTCAGGAAAGTGTTGACCTTGGTCCAGGTAGAGAGAGAGAGAGAGAGAGAGAATTTTACCTACGATGCTGTCCTGAGAGCGTCCAGAAACTTTATTATTATTATTATTATTATTATTATTATTATTATTATTATTATTATTATTATTATTATTATTATTATAAATGCGTGCTTGTGTGTGTGTGTGTGTGAGAGAGAGAGAATTTTGCCTACAATACTATTTCCGGAAAGCGTCCAAAAATATTATTATTATTATTATTATTATTATTATTATTATTATTATTATTATTAAATTATTATGCATGTGTGTGTGTGTGTGAGAAAGAGAGAGAGAGAGAGAGCGAGAGATTTTACCTACGATGCTATATCCTGGGAGCGTCCAAAAACTGTTTATTATTATTATTATTATTATTATTATTATTATTATTATATATGTGCGTGTGTGAGAGAGAGAGAGAGAGGGAGAGAGAGGAGAGAGGATTATGGGTAGTGGAAGGATTTTCTCGCATTCTTTACCCTACTTTTGACTTCTGGCGTCCTTTAAGGAGGGAATCCCAAGAGGATTAGGAAGAATGCCTTCTTCAGATTTCGGGTGGTCCTCTTTAGTTAGACCTGGGCTTGTCCACGCTGACAATAATACCACTGCTCTCTCTCTCTCTCTCTCTCTCTCTCTCTCTCTCTAGGCGTTTTTTCCTTTTTTTGTGATAATCCCTAGTGGGAACTACAAAAGGTTCAGACCGAAAGATAATAATAATAATAATAATAATAATAATAATAATAATCCGTATAAACCTCATAATAGCCCGAGTTACTAAAGTGGTGAAGAAATCCATAGTAGTGTAAGTGTAAATATGTATTAGAAATCTATATAAAAAAAGAGAGCATTCGAGAACCTGTTCGATTGAGGAGAATCGAGCAGGTTCTCGAAAGCTCTCGTTTGTATCTATATTTCTGATATACTGTACAGTATATATTTATACCTAAACCATTGTAATAATAATAATAATAATAATAATAATAATAATAATAATAATAATATGTTTTTAGACACTCCCGGATACACAGTAGTATCGTAGGTACAGTTTCTCTCTCTCTCTCTCTCTCTCTCTCTCTCTCTCTCTCTCTCTCTCTCTCTCTCTCTCTCTCTCTCTCACATATTTATGTGTATATATATATGTGTGTGTGTATGTATGTATGTTCGTGTAGTCCAGTTAAAGTACAAACAGGTAAAAATCCGATACACAGACACTTTGCCTCTTCCTTCTTTATTCAATATCCTCTCCTTCCCATTCTTGCTTGAAGCACCAGAAATCACCTGACCTTCATTTTACAAGCTGGTAACCAGCTGAAGTATTCCTAAGTCTTCAAGAACCAGGAGACCTTGGATGTCTATTCATTATTATTATTATTATTATTATTATTATTATTATTATTATTATTATTATTATTATTACTTAGAATTTATTAATATAAATATGGAGCAAGATAAGATTAAGCTTCAACTGAATTAAATACCAACATATGGAAGAAAAACAAATCGTGAGAATGTTTAATACTTAAAATTTACATAAAAAAAAGTTTGTATAGATATAACATATGCTTAAAATTCATTTCGTGATCATGATAAACATAACGAAAATTCATTATTAATATGGATCATTATAACCAAATTTTTTACATCATTACTTTACCTGTTGGTTTCTCTAGCGACGCGCAGTGATCCATTACAGCAAAACCCGGATTTGTGAGAATCATAAGTTTTTGATGACATTGTGTTTCAGAAAACATGTTGTGACATTCAGTTGCTATATTTCAGTCACGGAGTTGATTACCCGTTGGAAGCCCTAGGAAGTTTAGAAGATACAGACAGTGAAGACGTACACATGCCTATGAGGAGAGGGAGAGAGAGAAAGAGAGATGTATTCCACACTGAGAGAGAGGAAAAAGAAAGTGGAGGAAAACAGGTGAAAGATAGAGAATTGAGAGAGAGAGAGAGAGAGAGAGAGAGAGAGAGAGAGAGAGAGAGAATCTTGGAAACAGGAGATAGGTGTACAAGGGACAGGGAACAAGTGAGAGAGAGAGAGGTAATTCAGACCGACAGAGAGAGAGAGGGAGAGAGACATTCTGCTCAACAGATAGAAAAGAGAGAGAGAGAGAGAGAGAGAGAGAGAGAGAGAGAGAGAGAGAGAGTAGGGAAGGGTTGGCAGGCTGGGGAAGGTTTTAGGGGGATGGGGAAGCATAGAAGCCGATACTCATATCCCACTTAATACAGCTAATGGAGGCAGGTAGGAGGGCGCCAGCAAAATACTGAACAAAAAAAATAGGACCATCCTTGTTGACGCTTTTCCTAAAACCTCTCGCCTTTGGGTGTAAGGTTGGGTGTACCAAGGTCTAGAGGTGTACTATAGTGGGGAGAGAATCCTCAATATATTTTGAACTCTGGACGCTGAAGTTTTTATAAGGCCCAGAAGACAAGAGAATTGAAGAGTTTATTACCATTCTGTTTATTTCGGAAGGTGGTTCTTGTATGACAGAGTGATTAGTTGATGACGAAGGAAATTGTGTGTATATATATATATATATATATATATATATATATATATATATATATATATATATATATATATATAATAACAATCAACCTGTTACTACTGTATCATCACGACTAGGTGCTAAATCTGTAACATTTAGATACATAAAGTCTTTTTGTCACAAATACGCGTTAGTACCAAATTCATTTGCCTTGTGAATCTCTTCCTCCCAAAGTATTCAAACCTATGCCTACTGGATCGTATGCAAAGATGACACTGACGTATACATTCAGCCATAAAGAAGAACCAAGTTGATATCGATTCTGCGTCACATATTCCTATCGAATTCAGTCTGCGTTATCTAAATAGGTCCGTTTCTACCTCGACAACTGACTGCAGGTATATAACACGTGGCTAAACATATATGATTATAATCGCTCTGGCACATGTTTTTATGTATCTCTCATAACCACAGAAAAATGAATTACTGGGTGTAGGTCCTGACCAGTTTAAACTATTTCCAGGCAGTTGACGAAGGACTGATGCATAGTGGTTGAAATTCACACTATATTATCCAGGAAGACAGTTTAAACGAACATTCAACACACACTCATCATTGAAAATAGTTTTACTGAAGAAAGATATGTGTAAGAGTATGTATATCAGTCAAGGCTTGTATAAACATGATCCATTAATTTTGAAAGAAATATGTAAAATGTTTAGATTTTAAGGAAGTTAGTAGATAAGCTTGAAAAAAGGATATTCAGAGCTGTAGATAGAGTACCTGACCTGAGGCACAAATGGGTGCATAGTTCCAACCCCCTGACACCTGTCAGGTGTGAATTATTTGGTTTCCAGTGGTCTGTATGCTTGTTTGCACCGTACCCCTGATGTATACTGTATATTATGAATTTCTACCACTGTGTATCAGGTTTTCGGTAATGGCTTGGAAATAAAGCTGAAACCGATGAGGAGCTACACCCAGTAACTCAACTTTCCTTGTGGTTATCGGAAACACTTCGTGGATTTATTTATATATATTCATCACCCATATTTTAGTGATCCAGTTATACATATATGTGTGTTTGATGTGTGTGTGTGTGTATTATATATATATATATATATATATATATATATATATATATATAGTATATATATATATATATATATATATATATATATATATATATACAGTATATATATATATATATATATATATATATATATATATATATATATATATATAATATGTATATGTATGTGTGTGTGCTGTAGACACATAAAAATCGGAAAATGCCGCATTGTAATCCGTCACCCCACCACTGTCTACCTCCAATCACAACCCTATCCCAGAGTTTTACAAAAATCCATTTGTAGGTGTCATAACATAATTTACGGACAGACAGACAAATGACAAGGATTCATACGTGACCTTTCAACGTCGTAAGCGGGCTAAATGAATTTTCAGTGACGAAATTCAACGTTTAATTTCATTTCCAACGTAACAAACATGGAGGCATGTAAATATTTCAGCACTAAGAGAATTGTCTCTGCATACATTAAAGAAACAAGAACTATTTGATTCGCTATATCATAAACCAACAAAAGTTCAAGCAAAGATGCAATGCATTACTACCCTATTGCTATTCTCTTTGCATTTTAATACAATTTTATCTATTTATTAATGTATTAATTTATTGCTCATTTTTAATAAGTGAGATCTCTTCCTTCTGTTTCCCTTTACCTCCTCTTACCACTTCCTAATGAACACCATAATATTCTTTGAATTTCAAGTCAGTGGTCCCCGTGGGCTTGTTCCATGTAAATAGGGTTCATCTTCTGAATAATAATAATAATAATAATAATAATAACTGTGGAAGATAGTAAACTATTGCGTACGGACAGACACGCACACGCACTTACGCACACACACACACACACTCATACAGTTCTCCGAAAACATTTTGAACCACTCCTTCCAGGTAACACGTGGGAGGTCAAGCTCAGGTGTTCAAGCATTGCCGTCCACACACACACACACACACACACAGACACCTGCATACAAACATACATACTACAGGTGTTTTCGAAACAATTTACGAGCCGCTAATGGGAGTCACCTGATACAAAAAAAAGTTCTTTGGCTTTATATGTTTGTTTTCTAATGAGGTTGAAGCTACCAAAAACCACATGAGTTATTTCTCGCGACAACAACTGTAGAAATTTTGATGTAGTTACAATAATAACAAAAATAACGTAACAATAATATTTAAATATCCTACAGATACATATTCGTGGTCGAGACTTTGATATCAACATTGATGGCCACAGTGTATTCATATTTTTTATTTAATAAAAAGTATTAATGTCATTATTTATTAATAGAATTGATGAAAGCAATGAGCGTTAATATTTTTATTATTTCCAATATCATTGCTTATTAATAACATTTGATAACTATATTACTATATTTCTATTACCTTTTATATCATTATTTAATCATAACATTGACAACTATAATGAGCATTAATATTATGTTATTACTTCTAATAATAATAATAATAATAATATCTTTGATTAGCTCTCTCGTCCTTACAAGTGTCAAAAAACTCGGTTCGCTTAGTAAACACGAATGTGGGTCAGCGTGTTAAACAGCTCAACATCTGCGGGCAGGTCAGCAGCTGTTGATGCTGATAATGCCCTTGAATAGGGTATGCTTACAGTTCGCCATTACTTGCTGCCCTCCTTGGGACAAGGTGCACTTACTGGCATAAGGCTTGCTTGATCTGAATCCCCAGCAAAGTCGTTCTCGTAAGGAGGTACCGTCGTCAGCGCACTTCACGCGACGCACTGTAGACAATACTTAGGTTCTTTGCGGCGTCCCTTCGGCCCCTAGCTGCAACCCCCTTTTATATCTTTGACTGTACTTCCGTTCTTATTCTCTTTCTTCCAACTTACTTTCCTCAACCCTCTCCTAGCAATTGCTTCATAGTGCAACTGCGATGTTTTCCTCCTATTACACCTTTAAAACCTCCTTTACTCTCTTTCCCTCTCAGCGTTGAATGGCCTCATAGGTCCCAGGCGCTTGTCCTTTGGCGTAAATTTTATATTCCAGTTTTTGACAAATTTGGATAAAACTAGCAAGCAGATTACTACTCCAAATAATTTTTTCTTTAAATTAATAAACGCAAATAAGAAAAAAAGTTAGAAATGTAATATGACAGCCTATTACAGATATAATCAGCTAGGAAAAAAAATATATGATTAGCCTACCCCTATCATAGGTAAATATCAAATCAGCAACAGAGTAAGATTATAATAAGCTTAACTTTCTCGCTAAAAAGTTAGGTACAGCGCACAAAACGGCCTGTCTTGCTGTGTGTAAGGACTAAACTCGGAATCTGTTTAGGAAAAGCTAAACAATGCGATTAGTTCTTTTTGTACCGGCGTATAATCGGCAAGAAAGTCGTGCCTTCAAATAAAAATTAAATAAATAAATAAATGAAAGGGATTAGAATGTCTGATCCACATTCATATTGAATAAACTCATTATTGTAAGCTACTAATAAGTTACAGATGTGAAAAATGTAACTTAATTTTGAAAGCGAAAATGTACGTATTGCCTTATAGAAGCAGACGAGAAATTGTTAACACAAACGCGCGCGCGCACACACACACACACACACATATATATATTTGTGTGTGTGTATGTGTGGTGGCTCAATGGTTTGACCGGCGAATGGGAGTCGTTGGAAGGTACTGTGTCGAGGGATCAAAAAAAAAAAAATAAGTATATCTTAGTTTAACCAGACCACTGAGCTGGTTAACAGCTCTCCTAGGGCTGGCCCGAAGGATTAGACTTATTTTTACGTGGCTAAGAACCATTTGGTTACTTAGCAACGGGACCTACAGCTTATTGTGGAATCCGAACCACATTATGACGAGAAATGAATTTCTATCACCAGAAATCTCGACCTGGCGGTACCGATCCATTTATCACTTAAAAAATTCCACTTCGGTGATAATTCCCCATCGGGGATATTCCCGAAGTAGAGTGTAAATAGGATATTAAACGACATTTGTAGCTTCATGATAGTATATAAATCATGGTGTGATAAAATTTATATATATATATATATATATATATATATATATATATATATATATATATATATATATATATATATATATATATATATATATATATATTCATGAGTGCGTGTGTGCTTACGTCTGTTAGTAATCAAAATTAGGTCCGTTTACTCCACGCGAATTCTGAAAGGTCCCATTTCACCCACTGTTTCCATCATCGTAGGTGAGTCACATAACTTTAAGCAAAGCGGAAAAACAAGGCAAACATGGGAGGACCGTTTTCTCTCTCTCTCTCTCTCTCTCTCTCTCTCTCTCTCTCTCTCTCTCTCTCTCTCCCATGACGTGGCCAAAAACATAAGGTAGGTCTCCATGGTTCCATATATATATATATACATATATATATATATATATATATATATATATATATATATATATATATATATATATATATATATATATATATATATATATATTCTCCATGGTTCCATATATATATATATATATATATATATATATATATATATATATATATATATATATATATATATATATATATATATATATATGTATGTATGTATGTATGTATGTATAATATACACACATATATATACAGTATATATGTGTATGTGTATGTATATATATTATATATATATATATATATATATATATATATATATATATATATATACACTTATATATTGTATATTTGAGGACACGCAAAGATTACCCATTAGTGATAATACTCACTACCATAATTTTCTTGCATCATTACTAATAATTTCGTTTTACAATCACTACCAAAAGAATACGAACGAATAAATAAATTGAAGAAGCTTCAGAAATGAACGACGGACTTGAAAAATAAATTTAATTCTCCCAAACAATTACACGGCGAATACGAAAAACTCGCTCTACATAACCTTTGCTTTGTAAGGAAATTTGCGAATATTCTAATTCCGAGTAGTTCCTCCTTTTTCGCAAAATGTCACATAACCCGTAAATACCCTCCAGTTGTTATATATCCTCTTTTACAGCAGAGGCGTATGGGCGGAGGCGCTCGCGAGTGGGTGGCGCCAATTTAAAACCAGGCTAAGTTTAGCTCCTCCAGTATTACCGTGCTGTCATGTTATCGGATGCATAGAGAGAGAGAGAGAAAGGGAGAGGCGTCTCGTGAATGTCCTGGTATAGACGGAGATCCGGGGAGAGAGAGAGAGAGAGAGAGAATACGGTGATGAGTTGGAGTTGAACAAGAATGTGGGGGTAGAGGGAGAGAGAGAATACGGTGATGACTTGAAGTTGAACAAGATTGTGGGGACAGAGAGAGAGAGAGAGAGAGAGAGAGAGAGAGAGAATAATACAGTGATGAGTTGAAGTTGCAGAAGAATGTGGGGGCTTCAGCCACCCACCACCCCTCCATCCTACGCAGAGAGAGAGAGAGAGAGAGAGACAGAGAAAGAGAGAGAGAGAGAGAGATTGATTGGTTGATTATGGTTGCTAAAATTGGCGTAACAATATCTAGGTTATTGACAGAGAGAGAGAGAGAGAGAGAGAGAGAGAGAATAATATCGTGACGAGTTGATCAAGAACGTAGGGGCTTTAGCTAGCGCTCCCCCACACCAACAATCCTACGCAGGACGCATAACAATGATCTAAAAATGGATGGAAATAGATGAATAGCTCTAAAAGTGATCCACGCTGTGACGTCATAACGTATATATATATACTGACGAGTCGTAAGTAAGTCACGTGATTCTTTTTGTGTCGTCTGGGATCTCAGACGCATCATAAAGCCTCTAACGTTTGCTAAGAAGTATTATTAAAGTTTATTTATGTTATTTACAACGTCATATATATATATATATATATATATATATATATATATATATATATATATATATATATATATATATATATATATATATATATATATATATGACAACAAAAAATCATGTTCTTCTAATGCAAAATGCTTGATTGTTCCCTTTTGAATGATTGATTGGTTATTTACCAACATGGGAAATGGATACAGTACATACATACACATAAGGGCCGGAGCTGAGGCTCGAAGTATACATCACGGAGGAAGTAATAGGGAAAGGACTCCTCATCCTTTAACAGTTTATTTTTAATGCCGACGTTTCGCGACGAATTCCAAGTCGCTTTCTCGAGGCTATAAAATATAATTTGCGAACATTAATAACTCAAATTAGTTTATGGAATTATGCAATGGCAACAGTTCTTTATTAAGTAAAAACATTTAAAACAATAACAATACACCCCATTCCAAGACAAACCCATTACAAGTAAAAGGAGTTCACTAAAATCTTAAAACAACCTACCTATATTAAAGAAAGAGCAAGGCTAACATAAATAAATAAAAACAGAGTGAGGAAAACCAGTTGCCCAAACTAGGCTAAAAACAATTTTACTGAAGACGATTGAGTATTTAACGACGGTACAGTCTTTTTGATAATTATGGATTCTAGGATGGTTAAGTCGTTGTTGTTCTGCACCTGGCCTAAGATGGAAAAATCCTTGCTGTCAATATCAGTTTTACGTAATTTTGAATGATTTTGAATGATTACGTATATTTGATTGTTCAGGATTAGATAACCTGCTACCTGTTCTATGACTTATGCCCCTGTGGGAATCTATGCGGACTTTCAACTGCCTCCTCGTGCATCCCTCGCATGTCCCGTGATCATATCCCGGGCAAGTGTATTTGTAAACGACGCTGAACGAAAGCAGAGGACTGAGTCTGTCTTTGACTCTAAACAGAAATCTTATTGTTAAGGAAGTTTTAGTTCTTCGTTGGAGGGGTGGGTAGAGCTCTCGGCAAGACGCTGTTGGCCCAGCGTTCGACTCTCCGACCTGCCAATGAAGAATTAGGGGAATTTACTTCTGGTGATAGAAATTCATTTCTCGTCATAATGTGGTTCGGATTCCACAATAAGCTGTAGGTCCCGTTGTTAGGTAACCAGTTGGTTCGTAGCCAAGTAAAATAAATCTAATCCTTCGGGCCAGCCCTAGGAGAGCTGTTAATCAGCTCAGCGGTCTGGTTAAACTAAGATATACTTAAGGAATTTTTCGGGATGATTTTCAGATTAAAAGCAGGAAAACTCTTTTGAATAATGGCTGTGCATTTTCTCCTGAAAGTATCATCATGCACGAAAGGGAAACTTACATACATCTTCAGTTTCGGCATAGTAGTAACAGGTGTTGATTGAGTCATTTTCTCCATTAGCAATTTGTTTAAGGATCTGAAAAAAAATTCGTGAAGGAAAACAGTTATTACTGAAAATATTTCATCAAAAAGGATATTTCGTCTTGGAATCTCGTCCAGTTTGACGAGCGGGTATAAGCTCTGTGGAAGAGGGTTAAAATAGAGTTCAGGTTAAAATTAGAGAAACACGAACTATAAAAATTAATTCCCAAACCATCTTAGGCCAAGTGCAGAACAAAAACGACTTAACCATCCTAGAACCCATAATTATCAAAAAGACTGTACCGTCGTTCAACACTCAATCGTCTTCAGTAAAATTGTTTATAGCCTAGTTTGGGTAACTGGTTTTCCTCACTGTTTTTATTTATTTATGTTAGTCTTGCTCTTTCTTTCATATACTGTAGGTAGGTTGTTTTAAGATTTTAGTAAACTCCTTTTACTTGTAATGGGTTTAAATTGGAATGGGGTGTATTGTTTTAAGGTTTTGCTTAATAAGAGCTGTTGCCATTGCATAATTCCATAAATTAATTTGAGTTATTGATGTTCGCAAATTATATTTTGAAAATGCGACTTGAAATTCGTCGCGAAACGTCGCCATTGAAAATGAACTGTTAAAGGATGAGAGTCCTTTTCCTATTACTTCCTTCGTAGTGTGTGTGTATATATATATATATATATATATATATATATATATATATATATATATATATATATATATATATATATACATACACAGTATATATAATTATACGTGTGTGCGCGTGTATGCACATGTAAATATTCATTTATTTATATATTCAGTATACGCTTCAATTGAACCGTAACTCGACGTTTGAACCTTTTCTTTCTGGTGACCAGGAATTTCCTGTCACTTTCCCGTTACAGGGTTTAACAGTCGCTAATTATAAGCATCAAACGGGAGGCTTCTATTGATGCGAAACACTTTGTCTTTTACTTTCGCTCTCTCTCTCTCCCCACTCCCCCAGTTTTGGCGTCACATTTATTATGGTTGTGGGCGGCCCTCGTAAAGAGACCATTCCCACCTGATTGATTGCGTTAAGCAATTCCGTGTAGCTGGAGGATTTTTTTTATCTGTATGGGGTTATTGCCGTCAGTGTACCTCACACGACGAACTGTAGGCGTTACCCAAGGTTCTTTGCAGCGTCACTTCGGCTCCTAGCTGCAACCCCTTTCATTCGTTTGAGTGTACCTAGGTTCATATTCTCTTTCTTCCATCTTACTTTCCACCCTCTCCTAACAATATAATAGTTTCAACATTATTTTCAACGCTAAATGACCTCATAGGTCCCAGCGCCTAGTTTTTGGTCAGAATTTTATATTCCAGTTACATATGTATCTGGTAAAAAGTGACCAATAGATTCTACACACACACACACACCATATATATACATACATACATACATACATACATACATACATACATACATACATACATACATAATATATATGTATATATGCATGTATATATGTAGTATATATATATATATATAGTATACACACATATATATACATGTATATATGTGGTATGTATATATATATATATATTATATAGTATACACACATATATATATTGATATACACATACATACATACATACATACATACATACATACATACGTCAATCACAAACTGACCCGTAAAAAGTTACTATAACCTGGCAGAGAGGACGGACGAACTAATTTCGCTTTCATTTGCAGGAAATCGGACACACTTCGTCCTCATATGGAATCCCTTCGAGCTGGGATCTCTGTTGTGTCATATGGGTAGATTATCATTAAAATACTCCGCTTAGTAATTCACCGTGGTGACGGTACCTCAAGACTGTCATTCTCTGCTTCCGAGAACCTCAAGTTTGACTTTGATGTTATACCTTTTATTTTAATATTCCCGGTTACTACATAGGTTTTAATTTTCAATACGACCATTTTTCTGGTTTCACTTTTTTTCAGTTTCTTCTTTCCTTGCTCTTTCTCTCTCTCTCGAAGAAAGGAGTGGAGAAAGTAAAGAAAAATACGTCCAGGGAAAGTAGGAAAGAAAGGCAAGAAATACCTTACTTCAACTCCCCTTTCTCTTAGGGAAGGGGGAAAAAGCTAGGCTCTGGCGAGAAAGGTGTGGGTGGAGAAAGTAAAGGAAAATACAAGGCTGCCACCCCCGCTCCCCTTTCTCTCCTCGCTCAGGTAGAGTAGGGAAGAAAGGCAAGAAATGTCATAGGTCTCTCTACTTTCTCAGGAATGTCATCAAACAACACAAGCAACATTTGCAAAGCGCAATGTGTATATATATATATATATATATATATATATATATATATATATATATATATATATATATATATATATATATAAACTATAGAGAGAGAGAGAGAGAGAGAGAGAGAGAGAGAGAGAGAGAGAGAGAGAGAGAGAGAGAGAGAGAGAGAGAGAGATGATGTTGTAAAGAACTGCAAGATAGAGAGAAAGAAAGAGAGAGAGAGAGATGAATGGTAGCAAAGAACCAAGATAGATAGAGAGAGTGATAGAGGGAGAGAGAGACACACACACACACTCACAGAGCGATGAATGTTAGCAAAGAACAACAGGATAAATATTCATAGATAAAGAGAGAGAGAGAGAGAGAGGGGGGGGGAGAGAGAGATGGCTGTAAGTAAAGAACTACAAGATAAAGATCGATAAATGCATAGAGAGAGAGAGAGAGAAATGTTAACAAAGAACTACAAGATAAAGATTAATAGATACAGAGAGAGAGAGAGGTCATAGGATCTTTTCGAAATGTCGCTCTTAGGGAACAAGGCACCCAGTGGAAATGATAAAGAACGTTTTACAAAGCAGTAAATAATAATAATAATAATAATAATAATAAATCATTGTCATCATCATCATCATTATGATCATTATCATCATCGCCACGCAGAACAGAAACAAAGGCCTATCTAAAACATCCAATCCTTATAAAAAAAAAAAGACTCAGATATTTGTATTACGATAAAATAAAAAAATCAAAAAAGAAATCTCACCCCGAGACGAAACATCTGCGCCAGTTTACATTATGCTGAATTCTATTCGTTCCGTTGGCTGCGCATCATTACGCAATAGCGAGCGCGCGCGGTCGCGCACCGATGCGCACTCAACACCTCTTTGTAAGGTCCATTCCCCCCTTCTTTTGTTTGTTAAAGCTCGCCCGACGAATTTCGATGGTTTATAATAACTTAACCATGACCGGGGAACCTCCGGAGTTGTTGACCGATGGGAGGGTGTCGTGCAGTTATCAGTGTCAATGGAATGCATAGCAGAAATGCAGTGCATTTTTATCGTTTCGCATTGCGGAAATGCAGTGCATTCTTGGTCGTTTCGCATTACAAAACTGCAATGCATTCCTGATTGTTTCGCATTGCAAAAATGCAGTGCATTCCTGATCGTTTCGCATTGCAAAAAGACCAGTAAATTCTTGAGTGGTTTTGTATTACAAAATGCAGTGTATTCTTGATCGTTTCATATTGAAAAAATGCAGTGCATTCTTGATTGTTTCGCATTGCAAAAATGCAGTGCATTCTTGATTGTTTCGCATTGCAAAAATGCAGTGCATTCTTGATCTTTTCTCATTACAAAATGCAGTGCATTCTTGATCGTTTCACATTGCAAAAATGCAGTGCATTCTTGATCTTTTCTCATTACAAAAATGCAGTGCAGTCTTGATCGTTCCACATTGCAGAAATGCAGTGCATTCTTGATCGTTTCTCATTGCAAAAATTCAGTGCATTCTTGATCGTTTCACATTGCAAGAATGCAGTGCATTCCTGATTGTTTCGCATTGTAAAAAAAGCAGTGAATTCCTGAGTGGTTTTGTATTGCAAAAATGCAGTGCATTCTTGATCGTTTCGTATTGAAAAAATGCAGGGCATTCTTGATTGTTTCGCATTGCAAAAATGCAGTGCATTCTTGATCATTTCTCATTGCAAAATGCAGTGCATTTCTGATCGTTTCGTATTGCAAAAAATCAGTTTTTTTGTATTGCAAAAACGCAGTGCATTCCTGATCGTTTCGTATTGCAAAAATGCAGTGTATTCCTAATCGTTTCGCGTTGCAAAAAGAGCATTGAATTCTTGAGTGGTTCTGTATTGCAAAAATGCAGTTCATTCTTGATCGTTTCGCATGGCAAAAATTCAGTGCATTCCTGATTGCTTCGCATTGCAAAAAAGCAGTGAATTCTTGAGTGGTTTTGTATTGCAAAAATTCAGTGCATTCTTGATTGTTTTGCTTTGCAAAATGCAGTGGATTCCTGATCGCTTCGCATTGCAAAAAACTGAATTCTTGAGTGGTTTTGTATTACAAAAATGCAGTGCATTCTTGATTGTCTCGCATTGCAATAATGCAGTGCTTTGTGAATGCGAGATTAGATTTAAATTCTTTATTTCTTTGCATAGCATGAAAGACTGGGGAGCATCTCTCTCAATTTTCGCGGATTTTGTTCTTTTTCAATGTTTTAGTTGTTGGATCTGAAGACCTCTCGAGCCTGACTCACTCACTCAGCCACTCTGTGTTTCTCAAAAATAATAACGACAAACTGTGATATCTGTAACAGAAATAATAATATAATAATAATAATGAAGATTACTACAATCTCTGATATCTGTAACATAAATAATAATAATAATAATAATAATAATAATAATAATAATAATAATAATAATAATAATAATAACGCCATACAGTGATATCTATAACAGAAATGACCATCATAGAGTCTACAGTAAACAATAACTCGCGTCTCTTTGTTCATAGGCAGATGTTTAATCTTTTATTTTACTTTTTTTGTTTCATATTTCCCCCTCGAGGATTTTGTAACTCTAGAATGAATCCCTTTTACTTATTTATTTTTTTGTTTACTTTTTTTCGTAGAGGAAAATAATCCATTTATCTATTATTAAACCTCTCGATCACATTTGTTCTTGATGAACAATTTCCCTGAACAATGCCCCCATGCTTGTTAACGTTGGCATTGCATTCCAAGGGCACTTGGTAACAGTGCCGGCAGGGTTGATCTCTCTCTCTCTCTCTCTCTCTCTCTCTCTCTCTCTCTCTCTCTCTCTCTCTCTCTCTCTCTCTCTCACGTTTATTGTTGCAATTGGAAGATGTTTTATGTTTATGTTGTCCTTTTGTAATTTTTTGTCTATTCTTAATTAATATGTATATAAATTTATTATCTTAGTACCTCTCTCTCTCTCTCTCTCTCTCTCTCTCTCTCTCTCTCTCTCTCTCTCTCTCACTAAGTACATAAATTTCAGATTTTATTACCCCCCCTCTCTCTCTCTCTCTCTCTCTCTCTCTCTCTCTCTCTCTCTCTTAGTGTAAATAATATAATCCTCAATAATTACAGTTTGTATTCACATTCCCTCTCTTTAGCAATTACTTACAGGCAATAATTAAGTTTTATTTCTAATAACGAAGTCATTATTATAAATATTATCGCTCGGTAAGATATCGCCTTCTTATATGTATATGTATGTATGTATATATATATATATATATATATATATATATATATATATATATATATATATATATATATATATATATATATATACAGTATATATACAAAAACTGACTGGAAACGTTTGTTCTCGAGGCGTTTTAAACGTCACGCAGTGAACCGCGAGCAGTCGAGGCTGCCTCTTGAAGGTCGATAATCCCTAAGAGTTGGTTGGAATTTTGAATTCTACGGTGGCTACTACTAAACCAGCTGCTTCTATCACCTGTTGATATCATGCCGGGCACGCGCGCGTTTTTCACTTCCCTCCGTCGCGTTTTTCTCGCGTTCGTTTCGTCTTATTTTGAGTCATTTTTAATCTCTTCGTTGGTTTTTATCTTTAGAATTTTATTATTAATGAATTTCGCCTTCAGTGTAGTGAAATGATTAAATTATTCACAGTAGATGAACGTGAGATCAGCTATGAGCCTGGGTTTAGGCCTAATTTTTTTCACAGCGAACGATACCATCTGGAAAAATCGCAAACTTTTTCGTGCGTCTTGGCGGTGTGTGAGCTGACTCGAAGCTACCAGTGCATCGCAGAGCTGTTTTTCATTTGGGTTTTACTTTTTCATTGCCATTCCTTTTCGTTCTACAGCTGCGCGCCGGCGGGCAGCACAGCGAGCGCGCCGCTGGCTGGCTGACTATAACCTATAACCAGTACTTTCAGGGCAATCCTCTGTGCCTGCTCCACAGAAGGGAAACAGCGGTCTCTAACGTCTGTTTTCCAGCTGGTTTACAAACTCTCTCTCTCTCTCTCTCTCTCTCTCTCTCTCTCTCTTTCTTTGTGTTGAAGTACTCTTCTACAGTATAAACTTCACGCTTAAGACTGGAGGGAAATTTGAGTAAGGAAACAGACAATGATACAAGTTGTGACTTAGGAAATGAAAGAAATTACCAATTATATGAAAGGAGAACTGAACAATTCGATCATAATAATGACGATGACAATAAGCGCTTCCGCAGAGAGAGAGAGAGAGAGAGAGAGAGAGAGAGAGAGATCGGATCTCGGGTGCGGTGAAACATGATTCCTGAATGGGTATATGGAACATTTTCCTCATTTAAAGATAATCTCAAGTATGTTTAATAACAGCCAGTGGTACTGATAAGCATAATAGGTTTCTTGAAAGGGTTAAAATATTTAACATGGAAACCTAGAATCCAAATTAGGAAAGAAACGGAGAAAAACGCCTTTCCAGGATGGATTCGAACCCACATGTTTGGAAATGAAAGTCAATTAAACCCTTATAGAAAGTGGAATGGAGAACACCAATCCTTATTTGTGTACTTTCCTCACAAGACAGACGAAGGAGTCTTGTGGAAAGCGGAGGATTTTCACAAAAAATTTTTGTAATGCGTTCATTACAATGTTAAATTTACATGGTTAATGTCCAACTTATTCAAATTCTGCAACTCGAGTGACATATCACCTGAAATATGTAAGGAGTGTCTCTTGAGAAATTCTGTATTGAACTGTACTCTGTGTAGAAGTTACAGGGAAAGTTACTTCCTGTATTAAGTATACCTTAGTTTAACCAGACCACTGAGCTGATTAACATTATTGCTCTCCTAGGGCTGGCCCGAAGGATTAGATTTATTTTACGTGGCTAAGAACCAATTGGTTACCTAGCAAAGGACCTACAGTTTATTGTGGAATCCGAACCACATTATAGCGAGAAATGAATTTCTATCACCAGAAATAAATTCCTTTTATTCTTCATTGGCCGGTCGGAGATTCGAACTCGCGGCCAGCAGAGTGCAAGCTGAGAACGGAACCCACTCTCCCAACGAAGAACTTACTTCCTGTATTGCTAGTCCAGAATACGTATTTTTAACAAGAAAACTAACACGCCTAGGCCTAGGGTCAAAATCTTGAAGCCAACATAAGATGTAACTTGCATGGTCGAATATTTGCCAGTAAACAATTATTTTTGAAGTGGCAGAGAAATATAACGCAAATAATTTTATTCGTAACAAATGAAATTAATATTTTCTAGACCGTTTCATTGCCTTTACACGTATATATATCAAACAAGAAAAAAATGTAGGTGTTACGTATACCTATTTGGCAGTGATTCGTGTTGCCGCCACCCGAATGGTTGCGTCACACGCATAGGCCACGCCCACTGCTTTATATCAGGGATGAGTTTTAGCTACAGTAATACTTTAGTATTTATCTGCTTTATTTCGGCGCTGAAGCGTAAAAGATAATATAAAAAAATAGGAGAATTTAAAATATTATGGTTGCACTTTAAACACAATAATAATGTTAAGGTTATATTTTTTTTATTTTAACGTTTAAATTTATGTTTGATAAAGACTTATTTGTTTATTTTTGTACCGAATGCATCTGCCTCGGATGAACGAAAGGTTTGGAAATGTTTCGTCACTTTTTCTGAAATGTAGTTATACGTAAATTTGCTAGTAAAGATTCCAAAGTTTTTCAAAGCTTCTGGGAACTCGCTTTGCAAATTCACTTTATTTTTTTTTTATATTTAAATTTATTTTTACTGATGAATTTATGATCGCTTGACCTCTTATGTGGTAAGCGACGAGAGACAGTATACAATCACTTAGTCACTGTTAGATGCATGTGTGGCAAAAAAGACATCCTTTAATACCCTTCCGCCAAATCAGTTACAAAGTGCGTAATATTTGGGATTAAGGTACTACTCCAGCGGGCCCGTTTCAGCGCCAGGCTGTTTCAGGGCCGCCATTTCAGTCCTAGGCCGTTTCAACGCCGCCATATTAGGCCTAAGCCGTTTCAGCACCGCCATTTGAGGCGCAGGCCATTTTAGTGCTTGGCTGTTTCAGCGCCAGGCCGTTTCAGTACCGCCATTTTATTCGTAAGCTATTTTGGCGTTACCTTTTCAGCGCCAAGCCGTTTCAGCGGTGCCGTTTCAACGGCAAAATTAGGTTTTCTACAAAGAACCTAATACTTCCGGTTAAATGTGCATCAGTAAGTTATTTAACCAAGTTGGTCTACTTTTGTTTAGCTGCAATCAAAAGAAAAACTAGCAACCGTTTAAAATTTAGCGGCAAGATGTCTCTTCCTTTGCTGGACGCAAATAATGCGCAATTAACTATTAAATTATCTTCACAATTTGGTGGAAAGTTAGAGCGACTGGCGCGTAGCTCCGCAAGGGAGTTGTATGAGAGAGAGAGAGTCGCGAACACTTGTGATTCACATTTTAATGTCAATCATTATGTTGTCAACTCTCCTCTTGCGGGAGCGTTGTTATATCAGTTCGTTTATTGTTTGTATATATTTATAATTACATTAAAATCACACGTTTGTTTATAATGTTTTTCATTATTGTCCTAGTGTTACGTTATTTACTGCCATTGAAATGGGAATAAAACCTGATTTAAAAACAATGTGTTGTTTATTACATATCGATAAAAGACATTACTAAAATTACAGCTTCAGTAAAACGTTTATTTGAAAGAAATAAGCTCTGGCAACTCGTGTGGATGAGTTGCCTATTTATGTTTATTAAGAAAGCTTTATTGGCGATAATATAGTAAAGGCTCTAAATTGAATTTTCTTATATTGACATAATAAATAAATAAATAAAAAGTTGCAAGGTACAAATACCGTTATAAATACTTAAGTAAAACGGCGCGTTGGAATCTCCGTCAACACGTGGTGAGTAGGTGGTGGGCAGCAGCAGCCAGCAGTCCGGTGAGTGCCCAGTACCGCCACGGTCAGTCCGAGCGTTATACTCCGCTCCCGCCGCCTGTCTAGTCATGAACGCGTCCTTTGTAGCGTCTGCGACCTGGTGTCTGGTCATCACAGTACCTGTAATTAGTAAAACAAGTGTCAACCCGAAAGTTCATAGTTGAGAGCCTCCTAGGCCTAATTCACTTCTAAGGCACCATGCCTCGAAATCTCAAATGTCTCGTGAGCGAGAAGGATTATTATTACGAGCAAGCTTCTTCCCCCGACTCCTTCTTCAGGAGGAGCTTCACAAGCAGCAGCAGCCCCTGGGACCCTGCCTGCAGCAGCAGTAGTAGCGGTTGCAGCAGCTGGACGAGCCTAGAGAGCCGTTGGTTGGAGGAGGACGTCTACCTGCCCCCAACAGCTGCTGTGCCCAGACCCTGTCTGCCTGATGTTGATCTCAGGTGAGTCTTCAGTGCAGTTATTTGAATCTTGTATGAGTCTCAGTTAAATTGTTTAAGTATGCTGTGAAACTATTTGAGCCTTGAGTGAAGTTTTGTGTAAATATGCTGTGAAATTATTTGAACCTTGAGTGAAGTTTTTGAGTCCCTAGTGAAGCTATTTTAAGTCTTCAGTAAACGTTATATGCGTTCAGTGAAATATGCTTGAATCTTCAGTGGAATTATTTGAGTTCAGCGAAGTTCCTTGAGTACTTCAGTGAAGTTACTTGAGTCTTCAGTGAAGTTATTTGAGTTCAGCGAAGTGATTTGAGTTTAGTGAAGCTATGTGATTTGAGTTTAGTAAAGCTATTTGGCTTAAGTCTTCAGTGAAGTGTTTGAGTCTTCATGAAGTAATTTGAGTTCAGTGTATCTGAGTATTCGGTAAAAAATTGTATGAGATCGATGAAATTCATTGAGTTCATCGAAGTTATTTGAGCATTCAGTGAAGATTTTAACCAGGTTCAAAATTTTAGATGTTGAAATGAATTTAGTTGATTTATTTCACATTTTACATTTAAGGCGACTTGTCGCTATACATAATTTGTAACGATTTTGTCGTTATTCTGTCGGCAATTCTCCAATTGACTAGAGTCGTGTAGGACTAACAGGCGTTGCAGCGCAACAATAGCCTATAAAAGATAATGTAGGGATAAGCGTCTTAATTCATTATAATAGCAAGTTGCAGTGCAACAATAGCTTATAAATAACTTAATCATGTAGACCTAGCCGTTGAAACTCGTTACAATAGCTAGTAAGTTGCAGCGCAACTTAGCCTATGAAAAATCATGTAGGCATTGGCGTTTTAATGCCTTATAATAGTCTATTTCATTATTTCTCAATTCTGGAAGTATAAAAATAAAAGGAAATACCTCTATTGTTAAAAGTCTACGGTTTTTGCACCCTGATTTTCAAAGTCTGTTTACGACTCGTTGTTTTGCTCTCTCTCTCTCTCTCTCTCTCTCTCTCTCTCTCTCTCTCTCTCTCTCTCTCTCTCTCGGGATAGGCCAGACGTATACTTACCTCCGTTTTCTTTTATTAAGTTATAAAATTTAATGAAAGTATTTATTTTTCTAGGTTTCGATATTAGCATATATTTTAGTTTTTTTAGTTACAGTAGCCTATACTGCGTCTTTTGTGTATTTTAAGAATATCCTCTCAAGGTATATAGTCATGGAGCCTGGTAGGGTCCCGTATGCACTAAGATGTACCCTAAATTTGACTTCAAATCTTGTTTAGGAGTTGTTTGGACGTTAAAAAATAGTTGGTCACATGTTCCACAACTGGCCTGTTTTCCACCTTTGTTGGCCGACTCGGTAGAGCTTCAGACTGTCATTCGATGGGCCGGAGTTCAGTTCCGCGCCGGCTGATGAAGAGTTAGAGGAATTTATTTCTGGTGACAGAAATTCATTTCTCGCTATAATGTGGTTCGATTCCACAATAAGCTTGTAGGTCCCGTTGCTAAGTAACCAAATGGTTCTTAGCCATGTAAAATAAGTCTAATCCTTCGGGCCAGCCCTAGGAGAGCTGTTAATCAGCTCAGTGGTCTGGTAAAACTAAGGTATACTTTTTTTTTTTCCACCATTCTGAAATCCAAGATGGCCGCCTTACAAAAATGATAAAAGCCAATAAATAACCAGAATATACTCAATATGCATATTATTTCAAAGGTCTTGAATAGGAGAATAATAATAGGATGGTTTGACATGAATTTTCATCAGATAAGGGTATAAATAAGGGTGCTGCAGCTGATGGGTGGGAGAAGGATTGTTTATGGTTTTTGAGTAGATTTCTCATAAAATCTAATGTGTCTGTCATCTGTTACCAGAAACATCTGGTGTGCCATCATGTGGTGCATTCAATAGTCTCATATCAAATGATAGTATGAAACCAACTACAATAGATTTTACACCTATAATTCCACACCCAGCAACACAGGATGACACTATATTTAGATGTATGATCAACTTTCAAGATGCTTTATTGCAGACTGGACAGGACTGTTGTTCACTATGGTGTGATGAAGGAGTATACAGGATTGCAAAGGAGCTTCAACTTTTGCAGCCAGAAAAGTTTAGCAATATATTTCTAGGCCTTGGTGGTTTTCATATGGCCAAAGTAGTAATATCTTGCACTGGCAAGTGTCTTGAAGACAGTGGTGTGGAACATGTGTTCACAGAGATTGAAATATTTGACCCAAAGATAATCCAGAGTATTTTAAAGGGCAGCCATTAATTCGCGTGCTCCAGGAGGATTATCTCTAATTGCCGAAGTTATACATCACCTTCTCTGGAAACAGTTCCTTCAACAACAGGGTGACTCAAAATCTCACCAAACTCTTCAGAAATAGCTCTGCTACAACGTTATTGCAATGGAAAAAAAATTCAAGAGAGTCTCAGAGTAGCCTTGGAAAATGTAAGAAACTTCTATGTGACATAATACCCACATTTGATAAATTTGTTGCAAAAGGAGAAGTATCAAAGTGACATCTTTAAATATTGGAGTACATTTCTAACTTACCTGTTCCTTCTGCTAAGAGACCTGACTCGTTCACATAGGGAAGAAAACTGGGAATTACATTTGTCAGCTGTTCAGCGAGCATTACCACTGTTCTTTACTTTCGATAAGACACACTATTCACGGTGGGGAACAGTATTTTATGAAGACTGTTTGCAGCTGCCACACAAATTTCCTTCAATCCATGCAGAGTTTCTTAAGGCCCATTTTGTCGTGAAACATTCTACTCATAAATTCAGTAGTGTCCCAATGGACCAAGCGCTTGAGCAGATGTACAATAAACCTGCTAAAGTCCATGGGGGCATTGTAGGACTTACAAGAAGGAAAGAGGCAGTAGCTCAGCATGATCTAACTAGGCAAGAATAATTCCTGATAGCGGCCTTTCTTTGTGAGTTTTGTGGCCTGAATGATGAAGATGAGTGTTCTGTACATCACGAGTTTCCAACAGCCACGGCCAAGCATGATGAGATTTGCATTCAGCAAATGCTTGCATATATTCAGGAAAGAGACAACCCTTTTGATCTGTTAAACAACAAAAAGATGAGAAATCTCGCCACTAGAAAAGAGACTAGTGATGAGAAAAGCAAGTATCTTTTGAACTGCATTAGTCTTGGACAGCAAGCATACGAGGAATTTGTCAAAACAAGGTTTAAAGCTAAAGAAAAGAGTCTGTTTGATCCAATTAAAAAGACAAGTAAGAAGCATAACATATGCAAGGATTCCCCTGCTGATATACAGAAAGACACGAATAATGCCCTCCACATTATTGACTTTGCTAGAGCCAGAGGCTATGATATCTCACAGCTTCTGGCATATAAGATAACATCCACCTCGTGTTACCTAACTAAAGGTGGCTATATGCGAAAGTCCCTCAAATCACAGCTTACACATGTCATTGAAAAAAGACTTAAAGAACCAGCTCCACAGAATGTACCTTTCTCAGACACTACTCGTCTTACAGCTATTGTCTTTGATTTCATGGCATATGCTAGAATATTGTCATGACGCAGTTGAAGTTGAAAACATTTGGTGATATGGCAGCTCACTTGTGGAAAATATATTCTTGCATGTCAGCCACTTGCAAACGAATTGATGTTGTCTTTGATATTTATGACTAGGTAGTATAAAAGACTGAAAAAATGAGAAGAAAAGTTGATCCAATAAAGGTATCTATCAATCGCAGTGACACTCCACTTCCAGTAGATATGGAAAGGTTCTGGTCATCAATAAAAAACAAGGTAAGGCTGCAAGAATTTTTCATCATGGTTAATTGAGAAAGTGACTCTGAGGTACAAAAAAGTCCATGTCCATACCTATATACCTTGGAGGTTCTCGAAGACGACTTGTATAAAGTGCTTGAGAATCAGCTCAAACTGTTGTGGGTGTACCGACATTTCATTGTCAACACAAAGAGGCTGATGAGAGAATGTTGTTACATATCAACCATGCCACTTGCACAGAATTATTCGAGAGAGTCATAGTGGCTTCACCAGATACAGATGTTTTAGTATGTCTACTGTACCACTTCAGTGGAACTTGGAGATTCAGTGGTCTAGAAGAGCTATGGGTCCTTTGTGGATAAGCCAACACCAAAAGGGCATTGCCAGTCCATGATTTAGTACTGACAATGTCAAGAGCACTAGTTTCTGTACTTCCAGCTGTCCATTGCACTTAGTGGTTGTGACACGACCAGCAAGGTTTCAACGGATCTTGCTGTATTCAAGGCAGCAGAGCAATGTGGAATAGAGTTAATCAAGGATTTTGGAAAAAAATAAAGAACTTCCTCATGATATGGGAATCAAAGCAGAGCAGTTTCTTGCCCGAGCCATTGGTGGAGTCAACATAGATACACTCAATAAGCTGCTATATTTCCTGTACCATCATAAAAGCATTAAAAACAATTTTGAAAGACTTGTTCCAACTTCAAATAGCATACAGCTTCATATTAAGCGAACTATTTTGCAATGTTATCACTGGACAAATGCCACAAAAGCTACCATACAGTAGATATACTGAATCCACTAGATTATGGTTACATTTTGAAAGATGACTTTCTGGTACAAGAAAGCTTGTAACTTTGTCTGAATAAATACTCCATTAGATACCATCCAGTTTGAATGAGGTCCTTTTAGTAAGTCTACTAATGCACAGAACAATTGTGTATGTGATAAAGTTAAGATAAACAATTATGTATGAATAAATTTAATTTAATTTAATTTTTTTTTATTTATACCCTTATCTGATGAAAATTCATGTCAAACCATCCCATAATGTATTCTCCTATTCAAGACCTTTTAAATAATATGCATATTGAGTATATTCTGGTCACTTATTGACTTTTATCATTTTTGTCAGACGGTCATCTTGAATTTCAAAATGGCGGAAAACAGGCCAGATGTGGAACATGTGACCAAGTTTTTTTTTTTTTATGTCCAAACAACCCTTAAACAAGATCTGAAGTCAAATTTAGGGTACATCTTAGTGCATACGGGATCCTACTAGGCTCCATGACTATAAAAAACTGTTTTCCTGGAATTGTTTGGCCTGAATGTTGAAAACTGTTGTTTCAAATTATCTCGTCCTGTTTGGAGCTTCTCTGTGGGATTACAGATCCAGTACTTCGTCCAAGTGTTTGGAAGCTTTTTTTTATGTTCTAGTCCAGTGCTCAGAAGGTTTTTTATATTTTTTTTTATCTTAATTGCAGTGTTCAAAACTAGGTAGAATGCAGAGTAAGAGGTCACGAATTACCTTGGGGAGGGGGAGATTTCCAGAAGGGTTTAAGCCACCTCAGCCAGTTTAGGACACGGCGTCTGAAGTTAGATGGTAATAAAGTCAGACCTGAATACCATCTCTTCCTCCTCGTGTACTTTTGCAAAACGTACACATTAAGCAGGGAGCTCTGTCATTTCGCCAGCCACCTTCTGTTGCGCACGAAACAGTGACAAGAACTTAGGTTTTGCTAGAAAGCACAACAGCTCCGGATTTTCTGCTTCATGCAGTCAGGGGTACTGTAGGCCTAGCAGGCATTTCAGAGAATGACCTAACCAAACTTTAAGGTGGTTTAGATTGACAGATAGAAAACTATTGTAACCTACACTTTTTGGATTGCGTATATTCCTATTTGCTGTTTTTGGTCTGGACACAGAAATACTGTGAAGAAATCGATATTCTCACTGTATGTTGTTTAAGAGCTCAACTTATTTAATTTGTGCTATCGGATTTTTAATGAACAACAGTTTAATCACGACATTGTGAATAGCTTTTTTTCTATAGCATTTTCTGTCTTGGTATTGATATAATGCAGCTCAGAACAAATTGCATTTAGCCATACACCGAAGGTAGGTCTTTGGGGAATGAGTTCTTAGGCCGCGTTTTAAACTGCACAGTACCGTATCCTCCTAAAACCGGATGACAATGGGATTTTTAATGATACCTCCACCACGCCTGTATCCTTCCTTCATTGTGTGACCTCCCAGTGAGACTATAGTACGACCGATTTAAAAAGAGACTCTGGCCATTTTCTTCGGGTCAGTGCATTCCTGCCACTTCTTTCTCGACGTCTTAACCCTAGCCAAATCAAGAAGGGCCCCTTTTTCCTCTGGGAATACTCAAATCCATTCTTGTAATAGCCTTGTAAATCCGGGTTTAACCTTCTAACTTCACGCTTTCATAATTTATCATACGTGTTGCTGTGACCGTGTATAAAATGTTCTCAATGGATTTATTTTTCTCTTTATGTAGTTGTGTACTTTCACACAGGAAAATGCGAAAATTAATAGATATATATTTCAATTAGATGTGCCTTTCACTTTTGAAATGTTTCTTTTTCTATACAAACGACTTTTTTTATATATTGTATTTGCATTTTTTGTATGAAATGATTCTTTGATTTATATAAGTCATATAGGCCCATTTTCCATAACTACAATGAAATGTCGCAAACGTAGGGATTTTCTTTTTAATGCAGAAATTTAGTATATACCCAACTATTTTTCTGGGTCAAACGGCTTAACCGTCCCATAAATGACCTCCCCTAAGGTGATAGGAAAACAAATGCCACGTTTTAGGCTTAATTAAATTTTAAACGAAAATCAAAATAAATGACTTAAAAACGAATTAAATTTAAGCGAAAGAATTAGCCTATATATCCAGGTTTATTTAAATTCTAATCGAAAATAATAACAGTGATCGAAAAACGAAGTAAATTTCAACGAGAGAAATATATATATGCCCGAAACTACCCATTTCTTGCAGATGAATATCTTATACAGCATAATGCATACACATGGCAACAGCGCACTGACTCGTATCAACTGTCAGTTTCGTTTTAAATTTGCCGGACAAAAGGCCTAGGAATTTTTCAGGTGAAGAATTTTACTTCGCCGGAAATTGGCTCTGGGGTTTTAACAAAGGTGTCCACGGACTGAGAATGTGTGGTGTCTCGTGAATAATCAGAGAAAATTTAAAACAATTGGTCTAAAATACTATATGTCTGAGTTCGTCTAAAGTAGTTACCTAGGCTGGCGTGAGGTAAAATCCGCATAGGCCTACCTACAAGAATGCATTCTCCCTTCAATTCTCCCTTCTATGTTATTATACGTATATGTAGCAAAAGCTTATTTTCGCCGTCGATGTATTTGTTAATCCACCCAAAGGAAATTAAAAAGTCTATTAACAGAGGCGCATTTAGGTGTGTGTGTGTGTGTGTGTTTTTTTTACGGTGCCGATTTTTACCTCAAACCGGGTAACAGTTATGGAGGCTATTATGTGATAAGGAAAAGCTCAGCCTAACTGAAATTCGTCAGTCGATCAATAGTTAAATTTAGCACTCGTCCTGGGTTACTAGATTGTTCCATATGAATAGGGTTCATCTTGTACACACAATAATAATAATAATAATAATAATAATAATAATAATAATAATAATAAGAAGAAGAAGAAGAAGAAGAAGAAGAAGAAGAAGAAGAAGAAGAAGAAGAAGAGAAGGTAATCGTTTCTTGATTGGGCGAACCATCGTACATCAAGCAACAATTTGTTTTTAGATGAATTGTATTTAAAATAAACATTTTAGACATTGTTTGTAAACAAATCTCTTTAGACTTATTGCTTTATACATATTTTAGGTATTGTTTTTAAATAAATCTCTTTAGACTTATTGCTTTGTACATATTTTAGGTATTGTTTTTAAATAAATCTCTTTAGACTTATTGCTTTATACATATTTTAGGTATTGTTTTTAAATAAATCTCTTTAGACAAATTGTTTTTAAGCAAATCTTTAGACAAATTGTTTTTGAACAAATTTCGTTAGACAAATTGTTTTAGACGCTGGTTTAGACAAATAGTACTTTAGACTAGACGAGTTGTTTACACGAACGCGCCGTGTACCCTCGTAGACATGTATTCTAGTCAGAATCGATGAATAGGCAAATATGTAGTAGGTGTATTGGAATTAGAAATAAGGGAAGAGACAGGATTATACGAAAGGAAGAATTATTGAAGAATAAAGTTGGGGCGAGGTGTGGGTATTATGACACTTTTTTTAATATCAGCCAAATTGGTAAGAGTATTCCCCGTAGGTGGGTAGGGCCGTCAGTGCACACCTCACGCAGTGCACTGTAGGCGTTATACTTGAGATGCTTTGCAGCGTCCCTTTGGCCCCTAGGTGCAACCCCTTTCATTCCTTTACAATACCGCCTTTCATAATCTCTTTCTCCCATCTTTCTTTCCTCAACCCTCTCCTCACAGTTGTTTTTCTCTCATGTTACACCTTTCAACCTTCTTTACTCTCGATTTCCTTTTCAGAGCCGAATGACAGCATTATAGGTCCCAGCGCTTGGCCTTAGGCCTAAATTCTATATTCCATTTTACTGTGTTGTGGAAAAGTATTCGTATGGAGAACTGAAGAGCACAAGATGTGTTAGCTTTGCATAACTACAATATTCTTATACGTACAGGTTTCATCCTACGTTTTATAAGAGAAAGTTCTTGTGAGGCAATTAATGTCATCCTAATCCAAAAGGAGTATGTAGAGTATGCAGTGGGCGTGCGTGCGCACACGCATGTTGATAGTGTTTTCAAGTGAATATGTAATAAAAAAAAACTTCGGTGTTAGAGGGAATATTGACACCTTTGCTTTTTTTTTTTATTCTTATGGACTTTTTGATAAAATAAAAAAAGTTGCATGGCAGAGAAGGACAATATAAACCCAATCAAATAGACACTGTCTTAGTTACCAACACACCACAAGGAATTGACGAAAGTTTTAATAGGATGCCTCATATATGTGGATTTTGTAATATAATAAAATAAAAACTGGAGTTTGAATGGAAGAGAAAGATTAGGCCTACATATTTCATATAGGCCTAATTCTGTACAGACTTCCAAAAAGCAGGTGGAACTTAACAAACAAAAGGATTTAACAAAAACTGCTTAATGAAATGCCTCATATTTGTTGAGAGGGAACTTATAATAAAACTTTAAAAAATACATGAAATAATGAGGACAAAATATACAGTGACGAAATGACGCTACCATTATGTACGCGCATGTAAAAGGAACTACATTATATTTCAACTCTTTATTTGCATCTTCCTTACGTTATCCTTTAACGTTTTACGCCATTTTCACGGTCCAGTTCACCGTGGTGCTTCGAGACCAAGGAAAATGTAGCGAGAGAAAATGGTTATAGGTGTAGGATGAAAGGCAAAGCAGCGCTTTGGACGCGTGACGTCATCAGGCTCTCACGCTCGCGTCACGGAGGGATTTTTTTTTTCGCACCTCTCTCTCTCTCTCTCTCTCTCTCTCTCTCTCTCTCTCGTGTTTCCTCATAGGGTTTTAATTTTTCTGTTTCTGAAGACAGAATTCTGTACCCCTCTCTCTCTCTCTCTCTCTCTCTCTCTCTCTCTCACACACACACACTCTGCAACTTCCTTCAAAACTTCTGATGAATATATATATATATATATATATATATATATATATATTTATATGTATACATATAGATATACATACATACATATATATGTATGTACATATATTATATATATATATATATATATACATAAACACTCAGTGGCAGCGCAAAAATACTTGACGATATGAATTTACAAATAGTCCTTACTTTAATTAATTTAAGAATAGCAATCGCTGGAAGATATTGATTGATTGTAAATTAACCGACACGCACGCACAGAGAGCGCAAGCGTCTGCCAACGGAAAAGGAGTATCCAGAATCTGACTTGGATTTATGGTGTTTGAATGCTAAGAAGTCTTCCATGATTCATAGGAAATGGAACATAAAATTAGGCGAAAGGCCAAGTGCTGGGACCTGTGAGGTCTTCAGCGCTGAAAGGGAAACTGAGAACAAAAAGGTTTTTAATGTGTAACGGGAGGAAAGCATCACAGTTGCACTTTGAAACAATTGTTAGGAGAGGGTTGAGGAAAGTAAGATGGAAGAAAGAGAATATGAACGGAGGTACAGTAAAACGAATGAAAGGGTTGCAGTTAGGGGCCGAAGGGACGCTGCAAATAACCTGAAGTGATGCCCACAGTGCACCGCGTGAGGTCTACCGACGGTACTACTCTCTTACGGGGATGATTCATAGGCAACCTCTCCATGGAATGTCATTCGAATCCATCCGTAATATTTTCAGATCTTCAGGATAAGCGCGGAAAGAAACGGACGTGTGGGCGAATGCATACCATCCCCCAGACCAGTTGACTCAGGCATAGCAGTAAATGTAGTAGATCTCTAGGATTGAATATTTATCGATGCAGTAGATGTACATCTGTAGGAATAAGCCCTAGGATTAAGTATATATAAGGACGTCATAATTCATTCAGTGCAGACGAACCATTGGCTGATGTGACGAGAAATGACACTTCTCGGAATGCGAATATTTCAATATTTCCTATGACACACAAATCATGTTGGGTTGCATAACAATAGCTTTGCCCATCATACACGTTGGAGGAATTGTGTGTGCGTGCGTGCGAGAGAGAGAGAGAGAGAAATATATCACTGGGCGAAAAGTTGCTGGGCTGTGTAATAAAAATATATTTCCTAATGAGGGCACATTTATGATTGTATGACTGGATCTCGAGCTCTCTCTCTCTCTCTCTCTCTCTCTCTGTTTGCTTGATGTATAATTAAGGAGGAGCAAGTGTACTGAATCAGTATTTGTATACAGGCTATACCAATACGATATATGTAAATATAAATACGTATATGATGGATATATCTAGTACTTTGGTTTGTTTATGTCTTTATTCTGACTCTTACCGGGATCGAACCCGTCTCTCAAATGAAAGGCTAGGCGCTACCAATTGACCACACATGCTCATAGTTTTATCTTCTTCTTCTCTCTCTCTCTCTCTCTCTCTCTATATATATATATATATATATATATATATATATATATATATATATATATCTCTAGAGAGAGAGTTCAGGACTGAATAGCCATTGCTAAGAAACAGGGTCATTTGTTTGCTCTGGACAGTGATATGTCTTTACAGACGGCCTCTCCTGGAGGCCAGGTCTACAGGTCAGCGGATGTGTGGAGGTCGTGAGAGAGAGAGAGAGAGAGAGAGAGAGAGAGAGAGAGAGAAGGGGAGGAGTCTGCTTGTGAACTAGTTAATTGAGAGGTGTGTGTGTGTGATGTGTGTGTGTGTGTGTGTGTGTGTGTGTGTGTGAGAGAGAGAGAGAGAGAGAGAGAGAGAGAGAGAGAAGAGGAGGGAGGAGTCTGCTTGTGAACTAGTTTAGTGAGAGAGAGAGCGCCAATGGACATGCTTAGAGAGAAAGGTTGAGTATAAGGGAAATGAGATAGACAGAAATAAATGAGCTTTTCATTTACTTCTGGGAGAGATATCTCTGTTTCTTCTGTTTTGTGAACTATATTTTGTTTTTCGCGTTTTCAATAAGTTATTTGTTTTATGAAGTTTGGGTAAACTTCACTGTTACTCCTACCTGTACGAAACATGTCTTTTCTTAAGCATCTGTGAGGTACAGCCTTTATTAATTTTTTTTTATCTGAATTTTTCTTCTTGTGCAGGAAACGTTGCTTCTTCGGATGAGAAACGTTACTGGGTTTCCTTACTCACTCTCCAGTATGAGCTCGAGATACTTCTTTCATTCATATATAAGAATGGTTATGTCACATCCCATTCCTTTCCTTCATCCCGTCACTTTTTGCCTCTGAGGGCTGTTCTCACAGTTTCTTTAAAAAAATGAATTAAACGAAAACCATCGTCAGTATATTCCTCAGAAGGTCAGTAATTTCATATCATGAAACGATTTGCGATTAAGAAAATCAAACTTCATACAATACCAGTTGAGCAGACATTTGAGCTAGTAATTGTTTAATCATGTTAAAAGTCAGTGTGATTTTTTTATGTATTAGAAGTGATGAAAAAGTCGTATAATAAAAAACTTTGAAAATCAACTTCAAAAAACAGAAGCCCGATAAAAAAACACTAAGAAATGTACTATATGTTTAATCCTGTTAAAATTCAGTGTAAGGTTTTTTATTTATAGAAGGGATGAAAAGCCGTAAAATAAAAAAATAATTGAAAATAGCTTAAAAAACCAGAGGCCATTAAAGAACCACAAAGAAACATCCCAGTATGTTTAATCATGTTAAAAGTCAGTATAAGTTTTTTTTTTATTTATAGGAGGCTAGAAAGGGTTGTAAAATATAAAACAAAAAAACCTTGAAAATGAGCTTCAAAAACCAGAGGCCCATTAAAAAACCACAAAGAAATATCCCATCATTCATTCACCTCGGAGTCTGTTGATGATACCACTGGACGCTGATCATGTTTGTGTATTTATCAATGGAAATATATCCTCCTGAATGACTTGTGTAACCATCAATGGCTGGGAGGGTTTAAAAGGAGGGTGTTGGGGGGAGGCGGGGGGAGGGAATGAAAGAGCTCCTCGAACTGTCACTTCTTAGAGCATAACTTCAGCTCCTGACGTCAAACTGGAGATAGTAAACAGCTCGGCCAGGCTCCCGGGTAGTCGTCAATTTCATCCTCTGCCATCTGACGTCATCGGGACACAAGACGTCATTCTGAGAGGTCGAAGGTGGAGAACGCAGGGGCTGGGGATTTGGGTGGGGGTTGGACGGGTGAGGGATCGAGAGAGAAAGAGAGGCGGCCACAAGTGCACAGAGAGAGAGAGAGAGAGAGAGAGCACAATCGTTAGAACCTCTGCTTCACGTAGGGGAGTATAATGCATTTGATATTATTAAAGTATTTCCTGCTTGTTTTTGCTATTTTAGATCCGATAAGTGTAATTTTGTGTTATAATTTCCGTACGAAAAGAGAGAGAGAGAGAGAGAGAGAGAGAGAGAGAGAGAGAGAGAGAGAGAGAGAGAGAGAGCTTTTATTTAGTTTTATTGTGTTAGATCCGATAAGTGTATTTTGAAGAAGAAGAGAGAGAGAGAGAGAGAGTGAATTTCTGTGATACGAATGGCCCTCATTTACGTAAAAGTAATTTGTTTGGCTAAGATATTTAACAAATTGATTCAAGATGCACTTTGCATTTAAAAATTGACTCACAAGCTTTACGATTCTGTGACTGCAGATAAGTTAAGCTATTGACATTGAAATTATCTTGATAACTTATTTTAGATTAAAACCTAATAACATTCTTGCTACTGTCCTCCATATTATTATTATTATTATTATTATTATTATTATTATTATTATTATTATTATTATTATTGACTTGAAATTCAAGCTTCTAAAGGATATGGTGTTCATTTGAAGGAAGTACAGAAGGTACATATTAAATTTCCCTTCATTAGGCTGTTAAAATTCTCTCTCTCTCTCTCTCTCTCTCTCTCTCTGTCACGTACCAGAAATCGTAGCATCCAAAAAGGGTATCATGATAAAGTGAGACACTTTCCTGGAATGTCAAGGCGCAACGATACCCCATATTCATAATTTTAAAAGACATTTAGCAGAGGTACCATCCTAGCCTCTGGAAAATGAGCTTGGGAAATTAATTATAGTAACCTTTTCTCTGCACGATTCTCAGAGTATGTAGTAGATAACATTTCGTGGGAAAGTGTACGAAACTTCTCTCTCTCTCTCTCTCTCTCTCTGTCTAAGCTTTTACAGATCTTTGTGTTTTATTCCGATGTTAGCCTTTATATTTCTCTGTGACTGCAGAATAAATAATTTCATATCTGTACTTATAATGGCCAACACTTACCCACTCTCTCTCTTCATAGTTCTTCTTGAGGGATGGTAGAGCTTTTCTGACTGGCACGCTGTTGGTCTAGCGTTGACTCTCCGAGCCGCCAGTGAAGAATTAAAGGAATTTATTTCTGTGATAGAAATTAATTTCTCGTCATAATGTGGTTGGATTCCACAATAAGTTTGTAGGTCCTGCTGCTAGTAACCAGTTGGTTCTAGCCACGTAAAAAAATAAGTCTAATAATTGGGCCAGCCTCTAGGAGAGCTGTTAACCAGCTCAGTGGTCTGGTTATACTAAGATATACTCTCTTTCTTTCTCTCAGTTTGTTTATAGAATATCATTTCAACCCATCGCTCCCAAGACCGTAATGGAGCCGTACGGGAATGGCCGACCGTTATTTTGTACGTATGGTTGTTGAGTAGTAAATGTCGACAATAATCAGATGCAATGCGTATACCTTTAAACTACCCTACTACGACCTTCACCTGAGATGCAAGAGCATTTCTTGGCTCATTAGGTATGGTTGGGAGAATTCTTCATGCCTAGTTTCAGTTCCAGATTACGTGACTACTCGTTTTCAAGGCCAAGAATGCCCCGCAGGGGATCTATTGTATCGCACGAGGAGCCTCTGTGACGTTATTGAATTTAATGGATTTCAGGTGACTGATTAATGTTTATTTCGGTGCAGGTGTTCCTTCGTCGTTGAGAAAGTTATATAGTGGTTTTCTTATAGTCTCTCTCTCTTCTCTCTCGGGCATTCTTTCTTGAGTAGCAGTGCCTATTACCAATAGGTCTCGCAGATAAGTTATGTAAGCTCTTCTCTCTCTCTCTCTCTCTCTCTCTCTCTCTCTCTCTCGGGCATTCTTTCTCTTGAGTAGTAGAGCCTATTACCAATAGTTCTCGCAGATAAGTTATGTAAAGACTCTCTCTCTCTCTCTCTCTCTCTCTCTCTGTAGAGGGCATTCTTTCTCTTGAGTAGTAGAGCCTATTACCAATAGGTCTCGCAGATAAGTTATGTAAAGATTCTCTCTCTCTCTCTCTCTCTCTCTCTCTCTCTCTCTCTCTCTCTCTCTCTCTCTCTCTCTCTGGCATTCTTTCTCTTGAGTAGTAGAGCCTATTACCAATAGGTCTCGCAGATAAGTTATGTAAAGATCTCTCCTCTCGGGCATTCTTTCTTTGTAGTAGAGCCTATTACCAATAGGTACGCAATGTAAAGATTCTCTCTCTCTCTCTCTCTGTCTGTCTGTCTGTCTCTGTCAGGGATCTTGAGTAAGTAGTAGAGCCTATTACCACAGGTCTCTGATAAGTTATGTAAAGATTCTCTCTCTCTCTCTCTCTCTCTCTCTCTCTCTTCTCGGGCATCTTTCTTGTAGTAGAGCCTATTACCACAGGTTACCAGATAAGTTATGTAAGGGTCCTCTCTCTCTCTCTCTCTCTCTCTCTCTCTCTCTCGCAGGGATTTCTCCTGAGTGTGAGCCTATTACTCAATAGTTCTCGGCAGATAAGTTATGTAAAGACTCTCTCTCTCTCTCTCTCTCTCTCTCTCTCTCTGTAGAGGGCATTCTTTTCTTGAGTAGTAGATTTATTACCAATAGGGTCTCGCAGATAGTTATGTAAAGATTCTCTCTCTCTCGGGCATTCTTTCTCTTGAGTAGTAGAGCCTATTACCAATAGGTCTCGCAGATAAGTCATGTAAAGATTCTCTCTCTCTCTCTCTCTCTCTCTCTCTCTCTCTCTCTCTATCGAGGGCATTCTTCTTGAGTAGTAGAATTACCAATAGGTCTCGCAGATGTTATGTAAAGATTCTCTCTCTCTCTCTCTCTCTCTTCTCTCTCTCTGTCGAGGGCATTCTCTTTCTCTGAGTAAGTGCAGAGATACCAAAGGTCTCGCAGATATGTTATGTAAAGATCTCTCTCTCTCTCTCTCTCTCTCTCTCTCTCTCTCTCTCTCGAGGCATTCTTCTCTTGAGTAGTAGAGCTCATTACCAATAGGTCTCCTGCAGATAAGTTATGTAAGGACTTTCTCTTTCTCTCTCTCTCTCTCTCTCTCTCTCTCTCTCTCTCTCTCTCTCGAGGGCATTCTTTCTCCTGAGTAGTAGAGCCTATTACCAATAGTTCTGCAGATAAGTAAGTGAAAGACTCTCTCTCTCTCTCTCTCTCTCTCCTCTCTCTCTCTCTCGGGCTCTCTCTCTGTAGAGGGCATTTTCTTTGAGTAGTAGAGTCATTACCAATAGGTCTCGCAGATGCATGTAAAGATTCTCTCCTCTCTCTCTCTCTCTCTCTCTCTCTCTCCGGGCTCCTGAGTAGTAGAGCCTGGCTTACCAATAGGTCTCGCAGATAAGTCATGTAAAGATTCTCTCTCTCTCTCTCTCTCTCTCTTTCTTGAGGGCATTCTTCTCTTGAGTAGTAGAGCCTATTACCAAAGTTCCTTTGATAAGTTATGTAAAACCCTCTCTCTCTCTCTCTCTCTCTCTCTCTCTCTCTCTCTGTCGAGGCATTCTTTCTTCTAGAGCCTATTACCAATAGGGCATTCCGGGCTTTCTCTGAGGAGATTTATTACCAATAGGTCTCGCAGATAAGTAGAGCCTTGAGTAGTAGACCTATTACCAATAGGTCTCGCAGATAAGTTATGCAAAGATCTCTCTCTCTCTCTCTCTCTCTCTCTCTCTCTCTCTCTCTCTCTAGAGGGCATCCTTCTCTTCAGTAGTAGAGCCTATTACCAATGTCTCAGATAAGTTATGTAAAGATTCTCTCTCTCTCTCTCTCTAGAGCTTTGAGTGTAGAGCTTATTACCAAAAAGTTCTCGCAGATAAGCTATGTAAAGATCTTCTCTCTCTCTCTCTCTCTCTCTCTCTCCTCTCTCTCTCTCTCTTTAGAGGGCATTCTTTTCTTGAGTAGTATAGCCTGTTACCACAGGTCCTGCAGATGTTATGTAAAGATTCTCTCTCTCTCTCTCTCTCTCTCTCTCTCTCTCTCCTCTCTCCTCTCTCTTGCATCTTTCTCTGAGTAAGAGCCTATTACCAATAGGTCTCGCATTCTCACGGGCATTCTTCTCTTGAGTAGTAGAGCCTATTACCAATAGGTCTCGCAGATAAGTTATGTAAAGATTCTCTCTCTCTCTCTCTCTCTCTCTCTCTCTCTCTGTCGAGGGCATTCTTTCTCTTGAGAGTAGTAGAGCCTATTACCAATAGGTCTCGCAGATAAGTTATGTAAAGATTCTCTCTCTCTCTCTCTCTCTCTCTCTCTCTCTCTCTCTCTCTCTCTGTAGAGGGCATTCTTTCTCTTGAGTAGTAGAGCCTATTACCAATAGGTCTCGCAGATAAGTTATGTAAAGACTCTCTCTCTCTCTCTCTCTCTCGGTACCTCTCTCCTTTGAGTAGTAGAGCCTATTACTACTAGGTCGGTTATAAAGCATTCTTCTTGAGAGTAGTAGCCATTACTAATAGGTCTCGCAGATAAGTTATGTAAAAGATTCTCTCTCTCTCTCTCTCTCTCTCTCTCTCTCTCTTTAGAGGGCATCTTTCTTGAGTAGAACCTATTACCAATAGTCCCTGCAGATAAGTTAGTGTAAAAGATCTCCTCTCTCTCTCTCTCTCTCTCTCTTTAGAGGGCATTCTTTCTCTGAGTAGTATTATTACCAATAGGTCTCGCAGATAAGTTATGTAAAGACTTCTCTCTCTCTCTCTCTCTCTCTCTCTCTCTCTCTTTAGAGGGCATTCTTTCTCTGAGTAGTATAGCAGTCACCTAAAGGTCCAGCGTGTCACCTGAAGGAAATCAAAATTCACAATAGGCATAAATTCAGGCACAAAGAAACTTGCTTAGTGCGTACGAGAGCTCACTGTTAATGCGCTCGAACTTTGACCTAAAATGTGACCTTGACTGACCTTTAGTGGTTCAAGGAAATAAGCAGTGTTTCATTATTTTTTGGCATGAAATGTGACCTTGACCTACATGCAATGGTCAAAGGTATTAAGCAATGTTTTTATTGTTTTTCTTGGTATGAACACGAAAGGTAATAGAAACAAATGACGACCTAACACTTGCGTTTTGGATGCTCTGAAAATTAGCAGCCTACGAGCTTCACTGACCGTTGGCTTTCATTTCTTGTGCCTGTCCAGGTATGGAACAATCATTCTGCTTCTGTGTCCTGTATCTTACAGTCCTCCGTAGTTAGGTCCATCCTTTCCTTGAGGGTTGAATCTCAACTCGTTTGCCTAAACCTTTAAGTTTTTTATTTTTTTATTTTAGGCAACAGAATTTATTGGGTTGTCAGTTCCATATGCATTTTATCTTTTTTTTTTTTAGTGCTTAAAGTTGAGGCTTTGACAAACTGGAAGCGGCTGCAGCCAATTATGTTGAAGGAGAGAGAGAGAGAGAGAGAGAGAGAGAGAGAGAGAGAGAGAGAGAGTAATACAGATGTACAGTAGGTGGCGATTGATCGCAAGCAATATGGGTGATGCAGTGCTTGCGCCTCTCTCTCTCTCTCTCTCTCTCTCTCTCTCTCTCTCTCTCTCTTTCCACCTACAAGCATAAAGGGAACGCGTCAGAGTTATGTTTTGTCGCGAGAGAGAAAGAGGATATGCAACGTCAGTTTTCAGAAATTATCTTCCTGAAAATCTGGGGAGAGAGAGGAGTTATATTATGTGAAATTTATGTGCATACGAAGGATAGAATGAGAAATGATGAAATGGATAGCCAAAGAATATCTTCTAGTAACAATAATTGTATTAATAGTTTGTGTGTGTGTGAGAGAGAGAGAGAGATTGTTAATTCTTTATTATTTTCTTTTCATATTATTTATTATTGCGAATTTCGCACTCGGCTTTTCAAAATTGACAGAATTTCTTTCATACTCTTTTTCATTACTCCCGTAGGGGGATAGTGCCGTCAGTGCACCTCATACGATGCACTGTAGGCATTACTTAAGGTTCTTTGCAGCGTCCCTTCGGCCCCTAGTTGCAACCCCTTTCGTTTCTTGTACTGTACCTCTCGTATTCTCTTTCTTGCATCTTACCTCTCATAACAAATTCATAGTGCACCTGCCAGGTTTTCCTCCTGTTACACCTCTCAAACCTTTTACTGCCTATTTCCATTTCAGCGCTGAATGGCCTCATAGATCCCAGTGCTTGGCCTTTGGGCTAAGTTCTATATTCAAGTCAGTTCAGTTCTTTTTCATTACAAAAACGATAACAGTTGAACTCTTAGGAACATGGAAATATGCGTACGAAACGCCACAAAACTCAACGCCCGTATATTTGTAGGATTGAAAGTTTGTAAGCAACCCGTTCATTAGTTTTGCCGGACCGCAATGTTAAAAAATTTCCATAGAGTTTTGCGATTGGTGTTATCCGGCATGTTACAAATTTAAATACTTCTATGAAGCTGTCGAAGTTATTCAGGGTCAAAGGTCGGAGAAAAACAAGTAAGAGGAATGCACGCAATACGATACAAAGCTCCATCGAACATATTGCCCGTGGTGTGCTTGCAACTCGACGCAGGATCCGACGTTCGCCTCCTAGGTGGTCACCGGTCCAAGTACTGACCAGACCCACTGTTGATCAACTATTTGATAAGAGATTTAAGATGTGAGATATGCGCGGCATTTAGATGTCATCTGGGGAACCAGATCATTGTCAGGTTTAAATCAAATGAAAATTAAACTAAAATATTCTCGTAGTATTAGCAACTGACTGAACACGATTTTATTTTTCTGCTACTATCTAAGATTTCTGTTTTCTAGTCGATAATGATTATTGCATGACCTATCACATCATTTTAGGGTAAACCCTGACCTTGACTTTGCCCTATAGTGGTTGTCTGTCTTACTTCCGAGTGGGGATAAGGATGTGACAGATTGTGTCAGATTCGTAAAACATTCCGTTCGTTTGGAATTCAGGTTTTTCGAACATACCTAAGAGACTCACTTAAAGAGCCCTCAACTTGTGTAGTCAATAGATTCATAGAAAAATAGTCCTCAACATGTGAAGTCAATAGAAAAATAGTCCTCGAAAAATGAAGTCAGTAGAATCATATAAAAATGGGCTTCATTATATGAAGTCAACAGAATCATATAAAAATGGTCTTCAGTATGTAAAGTCAATAGAATCATGTAAAAATGGTCAATATATGAAGTCAATAGAATCATATGAAAATACTTCTCAGCATGTGAAGTCAACAGAATAACAGAAAAATAGTCCTCTATATGTGAAGTCATTAGAATAACAAAAATAATCAAGAGATAATTAAGTGAAAGCGCAAAGCTTCCTTTCTAGTTTTAAGTTATCCTCAGTAAGTTAGGAGTCGTCATCATTATCAAATACTTCGACAAATACAGTGGACACTATGTGTTCTAGATTACCACAAACTCATATAATCCGCTCGAGTGCTCGTTATATACGAATCACTCGATGTTGTTTGGACGACGAGAAGTCTTCAAAACAAACAATCTGACATTTGTGTGACATCACTAATCATTAAAGGACGCCGCGCGGAACCCACAACAGTAAACACAAACTCAATGACGCCAAGAACGTCAATACAACAAGCAGCCAACTCTAAGCAAACTCTGTCGACTGTGAATGAGCATCAGTCAAGGTGATATTTTTCCCCTCATTCTGTTTTCTCCCTGCCTCGATTTACGTCACTTGTGTTTTTCTTTACATGTTTTGACGGGTACGGACGGTCTGTGTATCCCGCGCGACAGCAGGCTCTCTCTCTCTCTCTCTCTCTCTCTCTCTCTCTCTCTCTCTCTCTCGTTCTTGTCAAGAATTACACTGGAATATTCACCTTACATTCTTTGCTATCTTCTTGTCCTATAAGTCTTCCGGCCAACGTAGGCAATTTCTCTCTCTCTCTCTCTCTCTCTCTCTCTCTCTCTCTCTTCTTTGTGTATTTCTGTCAACTATTACACTGAAATATTCACCGTACATTCTTCGCTACCTTCGTATTCTATAAGTCTCCAGCCAGTATAGGCAATCTCTCTCTCTCTCTCTCTCTCTCTCTCTCTCTCTCTTCTCTTCTCTTCTTTGTGCGTTTCTGTCAACAATTGCACTTTAAATTCTTCGGTACCTCCTAGTCCTATAATTCTTTCTGCCATCATAGGCGATCTCTCTCTCTCTCTCTCTCTCTCTCTCTCTCTCTCTCTCTTGTGCGTTTCTTACATTCTTCGCTACCTTCATGTTCTGTGTCTCCCGGCCAACCTCTCTTTCTCTCTCTCTCTCTCTCTCTCTCTTTCAACACGCCACGGCACAGGTAAGCTAGCGTCTAATTCACAAGGCTATGTACGTTGTTATTGTTCCTCGCCGGGGGACGGGTGTGGGGGGGAGAGCAACGCAGACTTGCGATGTCTTCTTGTTTACAAACAGAGAGAAGGGAGGCTGCCACGGATGACGTTTGTCGGGAGAGTCTCTGACGTAGATATATTTCCAGGGTGGCTGAACCAATCCTGCTCTAATTTCCCCCTCTCCGTCATCGCCGTTTATACCCGGCGTGTAAACATCGAGTCGGCAACAAAGGTAAACCAACCGACAACGTTTGCAAAAGACCCTTTGATGCGTACGCGTATGGAACTAGTTAATTTCCAAACTAACCTGAGCATCAACACCTGCCCACGCATCCCTCCATAAGGTAATTGCTGTTTTGAACCCTCGTGTGTGTGTGTGTGTGTGTTTTGTCGTCCTAATTTATTTAATCTTTGTAGCGCCGGTCTCTCTCATACATATTACAGTCCTGTTCTGTGTCGTCAGCGCGCGTTTAATAATTTTATTGCTTGAAATATAAAACGTATTTTCGTTCGCAGTTGGTGAGGGAGGGTGTAGATCGATTTTAATTAACCACCGGCTTTATAGGAGTTTCTTGGATAAAATAGCGAATTTACTAGAGTTGTAAAAGTCCGTGCGTGGTATCTGCTACAACAGAAATGTCACAGTAATTATCAAGTGTTTGGAAAGTTTTCTATAGTAAATAAATCGAGTAAACTCATTGCTTGGAAGAAAATGTCTTTAATACATTGTTAAATTGAGGATTTTTTTTGTTAGCCTAAAAGAGTTACAAGAATGAATGAAGAATTCGTTTAACTGTTGAGGATGCTGTGAGTAAGAAGAGGTGTGGTAGAATGTTGTTCTGGATTACTAGAGAGAGAGACAGAGAGGGATAAACTGGTGAATCGCGGCGGTGGACACCCTGTGCAGAAATTTCCTTAATTCCAGCCGTTTATTATGCCTACAACGAATGCTCATCAATAGTGTGGCCAACTTCCTGCATTCACTACACCGTTCACATGTTATCTGTCAAGCTTATTTTTGCTTCACTCTTTACACTAACCTACCTTTCGCCATTCTTTCCACATGACTGAACCATCTCAATCACTGATCCTTAGTTTCACTTATGGTAACTATATTTAACATTTATATATATCCCCAAATAGGACTATTGTAGTTACGTTACCTCTAATACCACGTCGACAATCCATCTTTACCACTTCCGCCTTCTTTATTTGATTTGCATTCAACAAGCACACTCCTCTTCATAGAGGAGAGTTGGTTCAACAATCTCTTGAGGTCTTCCAGTCTTAGGCTAGCTTCCTGCTTACCTTTCTTGCTTCACCTACTGTGTAACTCGCCACTGCTGTTCACTTACGGTTGTTCAAAGTATTCACTCCTAGATACTTATGGGAATTTACTACTTATATCCCCTCATGTTCCTGGTGTCCATTTTATTTGCTCTCGTAGCATGAAGTTCTAACAGACCTTCATAGTCACGCTTCCCATTATGAAAAGGTGGTTAGATAAACTCTGTCCACCATCATTGGCACAGTTAAATATTAATAAAAAGCTTAGAGAGACTCTTTGTTTATTTTTGCAATTTGATATATTACTAGGAACGCGTTGGGTGATGTAACTGCAACAAAAGTTAAGTTACCGTTTCCCGAAATCATCTGATACATATTGTTCAAATAATGCGACTTCTGGCAACTCTAGAAAAGAGGACGGAGCTTCAAATTATATTCTTGGTTGTTGTTTGTTTGGTTTCCTATAACTAAGTCATAAAGATTCTAAAGAAGTTCTGTAATCGTCGATAATTAAATGCAGTGACAACCTCTACATTATTTGTTCAAGTTGTTTTTTGTATCAGCAGTTCAGAGCAGAATCTTAGTCATTATTTGTCAAACCCTGCTATGTAATCTTACTCTTAAATGACGTTATGACACCAAAATGAAATGGAATGGATGCCTAATAGGAAACACGATCTTAAATAATGAGAGAAAATGTATTTGTCACACAGTTACAAATTTCAAGGCGTCACGAAACTGTCGAGGTTATTCAAAGTAAATTTCATGAGAATAGGAATATAAATATTGTAAGAAAATAACTAATTTAATACAAAGCTCCATCGAATATTACTGCTCATGGTATGGGTGTAACTTGGAATGGATTGAATATAAAATTTACGCCACAGACCAAGCGTTGAGACTTACGATGAGGTCATTCAGCGCTGAAAGGGAAGTTGAGAGTAAAAAGGCTTTAAAGGTGTAACAGGAGGAAAACCTTTCAGTTGCACTATGAAACAATCGTTAGAAGGGTGGAAAGTAAGATGGAAGAAAGAAAATATGAACGGAGGTACAGCAAAAGAAATGAGAGTTGTTGCAGCTAGGGGTCGTAGGAACGCTGCAAAGAACTTTAGGTAATGCCTACAGTGCTCCACGTGAAGTGCGCTGTCGGCATTTTCCTCCTACGGTGGTGGGTGTAACGACACAGGATTTTGTGTTTGCCTCAAAGGTAGTCACCCACCCAGGTAGTGACCGCACTGAGTGTTGCTCTAATATTTGCGGGGACGGGGGAGGGGAGGGGATCATTACTAGGAGATTGGTCGTTAACTTGAAATGAATGATCGTCATCCTGGGATGAAGAGATCTGAGAAGTGGTAAATGGCCGCAGCATCAAATGCCACCTTCTTGGTAATGGCGCTTTCTGGAGACCCACATCATTTTTATGGGCAATTAATCACAAGCGTAATTAGTATGACTAACCTTTCGCCATGACCCATTCAAATAAAGTAGATTTAATTGCATTATCAACTATGATTGAGCACGATTTTTATCGCCTGTTGGTAAGATTTTTTTGTTAGGACTCGATAATGATCCTCTGATTAGTAAAACTTTTTTTTTTTTCGTTCGGAAGTGAAGTCTTTTATTGTTTGTCATTCACGCGTGTTTTAATAAGTGAGAACGCTTAAGTATACTCTTAACATTTTCTTCAGTGCGAGACCGATGTCTGAAATGAATACAAACACTGTAGCAAAATTTAAAGCTTCCTATTCAGCATCCACGCTCGACAGAAAATTGTCCTCACCATTACAGTCAGTAAAGTAAAGTTTCTTTTTTGTTTTTCGTGGACAGAGTTCAGGGCCCTTCGCTCATAAAAACCATTGCATTAGTTACAGGGCAGGCCTCGTCTGAAATTCCCCCTTAGGGGGTTAGTGCCGTCAGTGCACCTCACGTGGTGCACTGTAGGCATTACTTAAGGTTCTTTGCAGCGTCCCTTCTCCCCTTGCTGCAACCTATTTCGCTCCTTTTACTGTACCTCCGTTCATATTGTCTTTCTTCCATCTGACTTTCCACCCTGTAATTGTTTCGTAGTGCAACTGCGAGATTTTCCTCCTGTTACGCCTTTAAACCATTTTGAGGCTCATTTTCCCTTTCAGCGCTGAATGACCTCGTCATAGGTCCCAGCGCTTAGCCATTGGCCTAAATTCTATATTCTAATCTATTCTCGTCTGAAATTGTCTTTTCTGTATCGCGGAAAAGTACCGAGCTTCTCTTTCGGATGTTGTTATTCCCGGTAATAATGAGCTGTCAGCACCTGGAACTTTTTACCAAGAGCATCATGGGTATAAACGTAAGCAATTGAATTCTGTGTAATGGCGGCGTATACGCCGTAGGCATCAACATCTCCATACGTCATTCCGCTTTCGCACTTCTTGGATACTGTCGCCTGATTTATTCAATATTTCCGCGCTGGCCCCGTCTATAATCTATGTATTCTCGTTCCTATTTAAAGTCGACGAGATATAGGGTAGAATTGAATTACCAACCAGCTATAGGCGTCCCTTGACCATGGTAGGAAATTGGATAGTAAGTTGTAAGATCCTTGCGTGGTTTCTGCTACAGCACAAATAGGCCAAAATTTAATTATCACCAAGCTATAGGCGCCTCTTGACTACAGTGGCAAATTTAGTAACAAGTTGTGACGGCAGTGCGCGGTATATACATTATTATTATTATTATTATTATTATTATTATTATTATTATTATTATTATTATTATTCGGAAGATGAACTCTATTCATACGGAACAAACCCACCACAGGGATGATTGACTTGAAATTCAAGCTTCCAAACAATATGGTGTTCATTAGAATGAAGTAAGAGAGGGTTATGGGAAATACAGAAAGAGGAGATCACTTATTCAAAAAAATAAATTAACAAATTAATAAATAAATATGGACAAATATAAGTAAACTATTAAAATATTAACAAATTAATAAATAAATATGGACAAATGTAAGTAAATTATTAAAATATAAGAAAAATTGCATTAGGGTTTCCCAGTAATCATCAAATTTTGAAAAGTGTCTGTTCAGAACTAAAACGATTAAAACGCCCTTTTTGTGGAAACTTTCGTAGTTTAATGCTTTATTTATTTATTTATTATTATGATTTGACGTTCACTCTTCTTTTTAGCAAACTTTATCTGAATACTGTATCTGCCTGTGGTCTCAAGCTGAAAGATAAATGTATTATTATTATTATTATTATTATTATTATTATTATTATTATTATTATTATTATTATTATTATTGTTGCCAGCGTGTTTGGGTGTTGATTATTATGGCTTTGTATTTCATGTATTTATATGTTATAGACTATATTCTATTTGACCCCAAGCTGTAATAAAGGATATTATTATTATTATTATTATTATTATTGTTATTATTATTATTATTATTATTATTAAATTGGAATAGGTAAATAAAAGTCAGGCGTAAAATGACCGCGAAAGAAAACGGAAAGATGGAAATATAAAAACATAAAATGTGGAAAGGTTTTAGGACAAGACAATAAACAAAATTGAGCGACAAAAAGAAGTCAATAGAAAACCGAAGATTAGGAAACCGAGAAAGTCTAGGCAAAGAAAACGAGAAGAGGCAGATAGAAAACGGAGAGTGAGAAAATGGGACCAGAGGAGAAAGGAAGAGATGAGATACTAATAAAAATGGAAACGGCATAAGATAGGGGAATTGAAGGTGGAGGGAAGACAAGTAGGAGGGAAGAGTAGAACCACCTTCTATACTTGACTTGCATTCAACATGCACGCTTCACTTCCATAGAGGAAAGTTAGTTCAACAATCCCTTGAGACATTCCTGTATTAACTCCCTTCTTGTGTAACCCATCTCTGCTGTCCCGTTACGATTGTCCTAAATATCCACTCCCACATGCTTATGAGAATCTATTGCTTAAATTCTCTCATGTTCCTGGTGTCCATTTCATGTACTCTCATAGCAATAAGATGTAACTCACCTCGTAGTCACGCTCCCCATTATAAAACGGTGATTAGATATCTGTCTACTTTCTTTGACAAAGGCAAATATTAGGGAAAAGATCAGAGAGTGGCGGTGTTTATTTAGCTGTTTAATATATTAC
>NC_089791.1:52647882-52667882 GCF_040412425.1 Macrobrachium rosenbergii | reverse complement strand
TATACTGTGTGTGTGTGTGTGTGATGTGATGTGCTGATCTTCTGTCTGTTCACATCTTATACATCTGTTATGTTCTTCTCTTTCATTTTCCACTGTTTTTCCAGTTTGACCAACATAAAATTTATTACAAGACTTGCACGATATTTGGTACGCACATCTTCTTGTAAGGCCGAGCGGTGTCTTTAAAAGTAGGTTTCATTGTTTTGTTGTTCTTAAATGCGACAATAACACCAAAATTCTTAAGAAAATGGGAAATATCCTACATATTATTATTATATGGTAGTACAAGCAAATTTTTCTGTAGTAAGTCTTTTTTGCTTTGATCACTCTTTTTGCCGCTGCTAATCCTTTATCCAATACACTGTCAGCATATTTCAATTCCTTGCCTGTATTTCTGATCTGATATGTTTCATTATCAATATATTCGGGGCTACATGTACTTACTTTCCGGATCTATATATATATATATATATCAATATATATATATATATATATATATATATATATATATATATATATATATATATATATATATATATGAATTAGTAACTTGAGATACCTAAAGTCTACGGTCAAACGCGACCATTTTTGCCATAAATCTGCGTAAGAGTGTTTGTGAGATTATTTTCAAATTGCCATGTTTCCTTGTCATTTGACAAGAAATTGAGATAGGACCACCACGAAAACCTATTCCCTAACTACACCTCCCCCCACCCAAAAACTTGTAATTCGACCATTAAACCTGGAGAGAGAGTGGTCCGCCCGCCTATCCCTTTAAAACGACGTGGGCGGGTTACCTGGCAACACTGCTTCAGCAGGTAAAGGAAACCTTCGGAACCCAGTTCTGGAGGTTAGTATGAGTGTGACCGTTGCCGAGGGAGGACGCGCCGTCTCTGTCTCCATTCACACGCCGAACTTTTTTTTTGTTCTTTTCTTTTCATTTGCCTCTTTTGCGGGAATACTGATGAGTGTGCCTCGGAACGCGCTATGAGAGTGGCTGTGTAAAACCAGGCGCGAGAGAGAGAAAGGAAAGATCTCCGTCACTGCTGTACAAAGCGAACACCCTGCCAGCAAACATAGGCGCCGCCATTGTGACCCTGCTAGAAGTAGTGTGAGTATTGCATACTTTCCCCCCTCCTCATCCTCCTCCTCCTCCTCCTCCTCCTTCTCCTTCCTCCTCCTGTGCTCTCTCTCTCTCTCTCTCTCTCTCTAGCTTTGACCTTTGATCTCACAATTACCAGCGGGTAGGGCAACAACAACGGATCCTCTCTCTCTCTCTCTCTCTCTCTCTCTCTCTCTCTCTCTCTCTCTCTCTCTCTCTGCAAGACAAACAATCTCGGCCCTCACACTGTCCGTCTCGAAAAACAGTAATGAGGAGCATAACATAACAAATTATTATATATATATATATATATATATATATATATATATATATATATATATATATATATATATATATATATTTATATCTGTATATGTATCGTGGATCGCTCTGTCGTTTGCCCTCCCGTGTTCAGGGATGCTGCATCAAGAAATTCTAGTAATGAGTATGTGAATTCGTGTGTTAATGGGTGTTCTTATAAAATTGATTTCAGACGGAATTCGTGTAATGTGTATATGAACTTAGTGTGTTAATGGGTGTTCTTAAAAATTAATTTCAGACAAAATTCGTGTAACGTGTATGTGAAATCGTGTTAATGTGTACTCTTATGAAAATAATTGTAGACGAAATTTGCATAATGTGTATGTGAACTTCTGTGTTCTTCTAGAAGTAATTTCAGACGGAATTCGTGTAATGTGTATGTAAACTTGGGTGTTCTTTTAGTAATAGTTTGAGACGAAATTCGTGTAATGTGTATGTAAAATTGGGTGTTCTTAAAAAATAATTTCTGGCGAAATTCGTGTAATGTGTATGTATATGAGCTTGTGTGTTCTTATAAAAATCATTTCAGGCGAAATTTGTTTATTGTGTATGTGAACTTGGAGTGTTTATGGGTGCTGTTATAAAATTATTTTCAGAGGAAATTCGTGTGACGTGTATGTGATCTTCTAAAATTAATTTCAGACAAAATTCGTGTGTGTGAACTTGAGCGTTAATGGGTGCTCTTATAAAATTAGTTTCAGAGGAAATTCGTGTAACGTGTTTGTGAACTTGTGTTTGTGATCTCCTAAAATTAATTTCAGACGAAATTCGTGTATGCGAACTTGAGTGGTAATGGGTGTTCTAATAAAATTAGTTTCAGACGAAATTCGCGTAATATGTTTGTGAACTTGTCTGTGATGATCTAAAATGTATATGTGAACTTAGAGTGTTAATGGGTGTTCTTATAAAATTAGTTTCAGACGAAATTCGTGTGACGTATGTGAACTTGTGTGTTTGTGTGTTCTTACAAAATAATCGTAGCGGAAATTCTTGGAATGCGTAGTAAGTGAACTTGTGTGTTCTTATAGACATAATTTCAGACGAAATTCGTGTAATTTGAATGCGAACGTGAGTGGTAATGGTTGTTCTTATCAAATTAATTTCAGGCGAAATTCTTGTAACGTGTTTGTGTTGTGTGATCATGTAAAATTAATTCCAGACGAAATTCGTGTAACGTGTTTGAAAACTTGTGTTATCAACTCTTCTAAAAGCATTTTAGTAGAAACTCGTGTAACGTTTTTCTGAACTTATGTGTTAGTGTATGTTCTTATAAAAGTAATTTTAGTGGAAATTCGTGTAACACCGATGTGAATTTGTGTGTAAATGATAATTTTAGGGGAAGTTCATGTAACACGTTTGTGAACTTGTGTGTAAATGATAATTTTAGGGGAAATTCGTATTATACGTAGTATGTGAACTTGTGTGTAAATGATAATTTTAGTGGAAATTCGTATAATCCGTAGTATGTGAACTTGCGTGTAAAAAAAAATTTATTGGAAAATCGTGTAACGCCGATGTGAACTTGTGTGTTTAACAGTCATATTAGTGGAAATTCTTGGAATGTGTATGTGATCTTGTATGTAAATTTTAGCAGAAATTCGTGTAACGTGTTTGTGAACTTGTTTATAAGTAATTTTTCGTGGCAATTTGTGGAACGGGTTTTGTGAATTTATGTTAATGTGTTGCCTTTCATAATAATTTTAGTGAAAATTCGTGTTATGTGTACGTGGTCTTGTTAATGTGTGTTTTTATAACAGTAATATTAGCTGAAATTTGAGTAATGTATATGTGAACTGGTGAGGTAACGTGTGCTCTTACAAAATAAATATAGCGGAAATTCGTGTAAGTGAACTTGGGTGTTAATTTATGTTCTTATAAAGGTAATTTTAACCGTATTTGATGTTTATTGTGACTATCTTCATACGCCATCACGACTGCGTTATTATTATTATTATTATTATTATTATTATTATTATTATTATTATTGTATGAAGATAAACTACGTTTCTTCGTCCAGACGAGTTTTCAACGTGAGTAATTTCCCCCTCAACGGACGACAAATGATGCTACTTATATATATTGAAATAATAGAGCCAATACGCTTGTATTTTGAGTAAATCTCTCGTAAGTACCAGGAAGAATCGTTTACCGTGGTGATGTATTCGTTTTGAGACGAGGCCGAGTGGTACCAGTGACGTAGGAGAAGGCGGAGCGGAGTAGTACCAATTCTGACCTAGCCTATTGTTTTGGTGCACGGCTGTTGAGTCTACGGTCCTCGCTCTGAAAGTTTCACTTACTTTTGGTAGCCCAGTCTAACCCTATATCACCCTTACGTTTTCCACTGTTTGTGTTTTCTTTTAAACATTTGAGTATAAAATTAACTATCTTAGATTGCGATATAGGGATTGAGATACATTAGCTGGTTGTTTGGTAGAGTTTATCTAAATTTTATAATAGAGGCAGTTACGTGATTTTTTTGTCCAGGAGTCTCCTTGATGTAGAAGTGATAAGTAGAATGGAATTACTTTAATTTAATTGTTTCTGAAGCCACCCTCTTATAAGGGTTACAACATATTTAAAAAAAATTAAATGTGGCTCAGGAGTTTGTTGAATAAAGTTGACTTATCTTTTGTTCGAGGAAAGTTAGTTAAATATATTTCTCGTATATTTTTTTACGAACATTGTTGCCGTTTGCTTTTACTTACAAGTGACTGTTTTAAGTAACGTATGAATATGTGTATGCGTGCGTTATATTCGTATATATGTAATATATATGTGTGTATATTATATATATATATATATATATATATATATATATATATATATATATATACATATACATACATACATACATACATACATACATTATATATATGCAGTGTATCACCTTTGATTAAATTTTGTATAGGGTCATATGAAAATAAAATGCGAAAGCAGGCATCCTACGAATGTGCATATATATGTGTGTGAATATATATATACATATATATATATATGTATGTTTATAAATATTATGTATATATATATATATATATATATATATATATATATATATATATATATGTATGTAGGCTATATATATCTTGAAGAAAATTTTTAGGGCCCAAAGAAAATAAAATTGAGAAAGTTGACAGGCAATCCTCTTTTTATTTTGTATTGCGGTAACTCAACTTACTCATCCACACACGAGGAAATGGCAACACTGCTCAAAAAAAAAGTCAAATCTACCCGATTACCTCCGTTTTCCCTGAAAATTTTGAAAGGGACTAAAGGAATATGGCAACGGTGCTCTGACCTTTTTGTAGCTAGAACAGAACAGTGCGATGGTTTTTAAAAGACTGGTTACGTAACGCCAATAAATCCGAAATAATCTTAATAGCTGGAATAGGTCCACGGTGTTATACCCGAGTGTTAGGTTAACAAGATGGGAAGGAAAACAATTTTATACGAGTATATAAGGTTAACAAGATGGGAAGGAAAAACAATTGTATACGAGTATATAATCTTAAGTAGAGCCTAATGATGCTATAAGCAGTAAAGGGTATTTGAGCAGTTCTACAATGCCGTTGGTTTAGCCAGATACGTGAATATTGCTCACAGAAGGCCATTGTTGTTAAACGTAAAATAGCGCCCTCCCCCAGTGTCCTCTTGTCTACTTATAATCTTCAGAAGGTAGCACATACATTATCTTCATAAGGCAGTACACACGTTATCTTCAGAGGGTAGCACATACATTATTTTCAGAAGGTAGTACATACATTATCTTCATAAGGTAGTAAATACATTATCTTCAGCAGGTAGTAGAAACATTATCTTCAGAAGGTAATACATTATTTTCAGAAGGTAGTCTATACATTATCTTCAGAAGGTAGTTCATACATTATCTTCAGAAGGTAATACATACATATCTTCAGAAGGTAGTACATACATTATGTTCAGAAGGTAGTACATACCTATCTTCAGAAGGGAGTACATACATTATCTTCAGAGGGTAGTTCATACATTATCTTCAGAAGGTAGTACATGCATTATCTTCAGAAGGTAGTACATACTTAATCTTCAGAAGTTAGTACATACTTAATCTTCAGAAGGTAGCACATACATTATCTTCAGAATTCAGTACATACATAATCTTCAGAAGGTAGTACTTACTTAATCTTCAGAAGGTAGTACAAGCATCTTCAGAAGGTAGTACAAACATTAGATTCAGAAAGTAGTAAAAACACTAACTTTAGAAGGTAGCACATGCATTATCTTCAGAAGGTAGCAAATACATTATCTTCAGAAGGTAGTACTTACATTATCTTCAGAAGGTAGTACATGCATTATCTTCAAAGGGTAGTACATACATTATGTTCAGAAGGTAGTACATACTTTATACTCAGAAGGTAGTACATACTTAATCTTCAGAAAGTAGTACATACATTATGTTCAGAAGGTAGTACATACTTTATACTCAGAAGGTAGTACATACTTAATCTTCAGAAAGTAGTACATACTTAATTTTCAGAAGGTAATACATACTTAATCTTCAGAAGGTAGTACAAACATCTTCAGAAGGTAGTACAAACATTATCTTTAGAAGGTAGTAAAAACATTATCTTTAGAAGGTAGCACATACATTATCTTCAGAAGGCAGCACACACATTATCTTTAGAAGGTAGCACATACATTATCTTCAGAAGGTAGTACAAACATTACCTTCATTAGGTAGTACATACTCAATCTTCAGAAGGTAGTACAAACATTATCTTTAGAAGGTAGTACATACTTAATCTTCAGGAGTTAGTACAAACATTTTCTTCAGAAGGTAGTAAGTACAAACATAAGTACATACATACTTAGCCTTCAGAAAGTAGTATAAACATCTTCAGAAGGTAGTACAAACATTATCTTCAGAAGGTACTACAAAAATTATCTTTAAAAGGAAGCACATACATTAGCTTCAGAAGGTAGTACATATTTAATCTTCAGAAGGTAGTACAAACTTTATCTTCAGGAGGTAGTACGAACATTATCATTAGAAGGTAGTACAAACATTATCTTCAGAAGGTAGCACATACATTATCTTCAGAAGGCAGCACGTACATTATCTTTAGTAGGCAGTACATGCATTGTCTTCAAAAGGTAGTTCTTACATACCTTTCCTATTGACTGATTTGCCTATAGTTTGTCCCCACCCAGCTTGCAATTATGTATACTCCTGAAGCAATTTTCATTATTCTTCATATGGTAAACAGTGATTATATAGCTTATTGTGCTTTATCTCGATTAGGGGCGCATGTCATAGCGTACTGTGTTTGGGTAAGCAGTTTGTGTTGACTCGTTCTATAGAACAGGTCAGCGGGTGCATAGCATTCAAAATAAGGTATAATGAGAGAGAGAGAGAGAGAGAGAGAGAGAGAGAGAGAGAGAGAGAGAGAGAGAGAGAGAGAATGTTTTATTCAGTAAAAAGAGAAAAACAAAAGATTCTGTATTTTATTCAAAAAGAACATTGGCCAGGCATTAATTTGGACAGATGCATTGGCTGCATAGCTTTTTTTTTCTCACAATCCAGTCCTCTTTTTTTTCTTGATAATTGATTATGAATTTTTTCCAGAGATTATTTCAAATACTCTCACTGAATGGAATGTGTATATTTTTGAGACCATGGTTTTTTTTTTATAGTATCCTTTAGAGTTGAAGTTTATAAGTAACCAGGATATGTAGTAACCCCATATACGAGAATGGCTTTCATGTAATACCGAAAATTACAAAGAAAAGGAATTGCATCAATTATCTAGGCGGCAATGACCTTGTATGGTTTGTCTGAAGCCGCCTTTTTTTTTTATTTTTAGAGCGACCTAAAAATGTTTAAGAAGAAATGAAATACACTAATGTGTATGTCGTGGTCAAGTGTTGAGCCAAGTTTGTAAACGCACAGTCAGCTGTTTATGATACCAAACTCATCGTTGGGATATATAAACGTTAAACTTTTGTCTTTATACCCCAGCTTAGTAAATAGTTGAGGGTAGTCACGTAACATATTTTCAATAAAGGTTGCACAAATTGACATAAGTTAATGGTAGCTTAGTAAATAGTTAAGGGTAGATGTGTAACGTATTTTCAATCAAGATTGCACGGTTTGAGATAAGACGACGATATCTTGGCGAATAGTGAAGAGTAGACTTGTAACATTTGCATTAAAGGTATCGGTTGTTATATGACGTTAATTTCTAATAATTCGTTGTGGAAGGCGATAGATCTTGTAGCGAGTATATGAAGGATAGAATAAGAGGAGAAAAATAGATAATTTATAGAACTTGTTGTTGACCGCTAAATAATTTTGAAAGTATTTACAAAGAAGATAAATAGTTAACGGCAGAATAATGATAGGGATAGGATCTGATCTGTATGATATGTCACTGTAGGCAAGCTTCTGTGTATGTGTATATGCTATTAAAATTAAGAGAGAGAGAGAGGAGAACCGTGAAATTAAGAGAGAGAAAGAAAGAGAGATGATGCAAAAGGTGCATGAATAATCGGTAACGACATTGATCAGGCAAATACCGATCTTAAAGAACGTTTTCCAGTCGAAGATGCGCTATCTCTCTCTCTCTCTCTCTCTCTCTCTCTCTCTCTCTCTCTCTCTCTCTCTCTCTCTCTCTCAGACTGTGACGTGTGTGGCATCTGCAATGACGCAAGTACAAGCAGAATAGCTATGTTTATACTCGCATTCTGGAAGCACCGTCGGGCGACCCCTCTCTCTCTCTCTCTCTCTCTCTCTCTCTCTCTCTCTCTCTCTCTCTCTCTCTCTCTCATACACACACACACACACACACACACACACTAAGCATAATGATACCAAACATTGTCATTTGTGTCGTGTTATCGGAACCTCTCTCTCTCTCTCTCTCTCTCTCTCTCTCTCTCTCTCTCTCTCTCTCTCTCTCTCTCTCTCTCTCTCTCACAGCATAATAATACCAAACCTTTGCTGTATTTTTATCGTGTTATTGGAACCCCTCTCTCTCTCTCTCACCAAGACTTTGTTGCAATTTTGTCGTATTATCGTATACATACATTACACAGTATAATACCAAACCTTTGCAGTTTTGTCGTGTTATTGGAGTCTCTCTCTCTCTCTCTCTCTCTCTCTCTCTCTCTCTCTCTCTCTCTCTCTCTCTCTCTGCAGTGACTTAGAAACTCCCCCAGCTGATTCTTGCCCGTCTCAGTCTCTTCGACACTTTTGGCTCACAAACACACAGTCTATATATATATATATATATATATATATATATATATATATATATATATATATATATATATATATATATATATATATATATTGTGACGAGCTCAGAGGCTGCACATGACACGATCATATGAGCGTGAATCCGAAATCGTAGCATCAAGGTCGCCTCCAAATTAAAATCAATCCGATCAATATGACTGGGGAAAGGTCAGGTTGGTTGGCGCGCATCATGCACTCTCTCACGCACACACGCACGCACGCACAAACGCACGCACGGACATACGTACCTGTTGCATGTTTGCCAAAGCCATGCGTTGGGAGCCTCTCTCTCTCTCTCTCTCTCTCTCTCTCTCTCTCTCTCTCTCTCTCTCTCTCTCTCTCTCTCTCTCTCTCTGTACTACTGCCCGCTGCTGGTGTGTTAAAATGTGATTTATAATGTAAGGTATTTTGATAATTTCTGGGCATTTTTATTATTTCCTTTTATTTTGTATTCATATTGCCACGTTTTTCTTACAAAAAACCTCTTTATTCTTCTCTTAATTCAATTTGAATTTCGCGACAAATGAGACATACTTTGTCCTATATTAATTTGATTGTCAACAAGGCTTTTTGTTCATCGGTCATGGCTAAAACACACACACACACGCACATGCACACACAGAGAGAGAGACAGAGAGAGAGAGAGAGAGAGAGAGAGAGAGAGAGAGAGAGAGAGAGGGAGAGAGGGGGGTTCCGATAACACGACAAAAGTGCAGCAAAGGTTTGGTATTATAGTGCTGTGTGTGTGTATAACAGAGAGAGAGATTCCGACAACTCGACCAAAATACACACACAGACAAACAAACAAACCTGTAAGCTCTGTGTCCTCCTAAGGGGAGCGTGTCTCCTGAAGGTGTTGCCCTTCAGATTTCTAGAAGGTATTAGTAGGAGAGATTGCTTCTCTCAACATAGACAATTCGATTTTAACGGGAACCGAATCTGATTATTTTTCTGTATCGTCTTCCTTGTTCTAAGGTATCTATTTAGAAGAGACTTAGGTACTGTGATTTCAGGACATTTAATTTACACACATATATAAAAATTCAGTTATTTGACCTTTACATGACATTCACCCGTTTAAGCGCACTCCGTAGAGGGGGCGTGGAATTTTTAGCGCCGTCAGTGCACCTCATGCGGTGAACTGTAGGGATTACTTACGGTTCTTTGAAGCGTCCCTTCGGCCCGTAGCTGCAACCCCTTTCATTCCTTTAACTGTGCTTCCGTTCATATTATGTTTTCTTCCATCTTACGTTCCACCGTCTCTTAACAATTGATTCGCAGTGCAGCTGTGAGATTTTCCTCCTGTTACACCTCAAAAACCTTTTTATCATCAAGTTCCGTTTAAGCTCTGAGTGACCTCAACATAGGTCCCAGCGCATAGCCTTTGGCCTATATTCTATGTTGTATTCTATACTTTTCTACTGTACTAGTTTAAGCTAACTTTACCATAACGTAACTATATAACGTAACATTTAATTGTCGTGACTTAAGCGTGTGTTCAGCTTTCTTCCAGCGTATCATGACTTAAAGACAGCGCCTCAACGTAACATAACGCCGTGAGTGTAACCGAGTAGGCTATGTCATTTGGTTACGTAAGGAGCTGCATTTGACCGGCCTCGCTGTTACGTAACTTGAATTTAATCGACAGTGACATTATATTTAATATTCAACTTGGTCATAACTTTTTATAACGTACATTTAACAAATGATATTCTTTCAACATGGCTGTAACATTATATAACGTAACATCGGACATTTAACTGGACTTTTATATAGGTAACGCAACATCGTAACGTTCAGCAGGGTCATGCTTTGAACTATCCATGTCCTTAAGTGTCCCAAGGACGTGCTTTTGACTAAACGTGTACGAGAAAGAGAGAGAGGATCTCAGATTATTGAGAGAGAGAATAGAGAGGAATGGCGGGTGTGAGGAGGAAGGGAAGAGGAAAAATATCGAGGAGACCGGAGAGAGAGAGAGAGGTGGGGGTTGGGGTTGGTTGGTTTAGGAATAGAGAGCGCCAGAAGTGGCTGGTCGCGTCAAAAGGGGAAGGGGAAGAAAGAGGAGGGGGAGGGGGAGGAGGGAGGGGTAATTCCATTTCCATGTATTGACGTCATTGCTCTTGCCGTGACGTCATCAAGCAGGTAAACATCAACAATAATACAATGGTTCGTATTTAAGCAAAAGAAAAATAGACTCGTCCCCTTGTCGTTACCGGATCGGCGTTGCTTCGGCAGATCATATGTACGTAGTGCGACCCCTCTGATTGGATGTCCGTCCGGATTCCTCATCCGGATTTTGATCGTATCCGGTCGTCAATACGAACGACCGTCCCCCTCCCCCCATGACGTCATGAAACCGTGACAGTGTCTTGCTCGGTGTCATGAATTTTGCGACTGCCTGCCGTCTTGTGTCGTCGCACCTTGCCTTATTGCTGCATCCTATATCCTGTATCCTGTCGAAAGGTGGTGAAGTGTCCCTGTACCTAGGATCATACGAAGCTATCAGCTTCATAGGATCCATCCTTAAGGATTCGCCGATATCCTATGGGTCTTGGAAGTCTCTAGAACTAACAGAAGTTTCCTTGTGGTAGGATGCAGAAGTTAACTTCCTGGGACCCATCCTTTAGGGTTCGCTGGTATCCTACGGATCGTGAAATCTCCAGAACTAACAGACGTGTCCCTGTAGTAGGAAGCAGCAGTTAGCTTCGTAGGATACATCCTTCATGTGGGATCGCCGATATCCTACGGGTCGTTTCCGGAAAGTCTCCAGAACTAACAGAAGTGCCCTTGTGATAGGATGCAGCATTTATCTTGGTAGGATCCATCCTTAAGGATTTGCCGATGGGATCCATCCTTAAGGATTCGCCGATGTCCTACGGGTGTTTCATGGAAGCCTCCAGAACTAACAGGAGTGTCCCTTAATTAGGATGCAGCATGTATCCTGGTAGGATCCATCCTTAAGGGTTCGCCGATTTCCTACGGGTCTTGGAAATATCCAGAACTAGTTGAGACTTCCAGTACCCACAACCTGTTGAGGTACGGAGGCGGGAATGGGAATGTCAGCTTGGAATCTGCGTCTGTCATGGACGCTGTTTTGGGAATCATCATCTGTCCTGGAATCGTTACCGAGAATCACGTTGTCCCCCTCTGATGACCGGCGATAAGTCAGTACTTGGAAAGAGCAGATACATGCACACAGACGGCGCCGGCCGACGTGAGTAAGTGCCGTGAGAGAGAGAGAGAGAGAGAGAGAGAGGAATTAACAAACTATCTCAAATGTCAAACTTATTCTGTTACTACTTTTTTTGTTAAAATTGGCGTTTGTATTACACACACACACACACACACACACACACACACACACACATATATATATATATATATATATATATATATATATATATATATATATATATATATATATATATATATATATAGACAGAGAACAGACAGACAGACAGACAGACAGACAGACAGACAGACAGACAGACAGAGACAGACAGACAGACAGACAGTGAATGATAATCTATTCTGCAAACAGGTCACTGGACATTTTGATAAAGTGGAGAAAGTATTGTTCTAAAATTATTATTATTATTATTTTTAAGGAGTGATCATTTTCCGGAGACCGTGAGCGTTGAATGTAATAGCCGTTTCTACGTCATTTAATTTATATAGTGTTCTCTGTGTGCCTTACAACCTTATTAAGATGCATGTTATGCATGTGTATAGCAGAGCAGATGGTTAGTTAGCCTATTCGATGGTGTTTGCTGGTGCTGCCCAACTGTTGTAACTGTTGTATATATATATATATATATATATATATATATATATATATATATATATATATATATATATATATATATATATATATATATAGTACCTAACGAAGGCACTATTTATATACCGGTCCTTTGTTCATAATTTTCGTGAAAGAAACGGAATTTCTCCCCACCTTTATAAGGAGGAATAATAGAAATCAGCCTGCGCTTAGCTCGGCGATAAACACGGACAAGAGAGAGAGAGAGAGAGAGGGAGGGGAGGGGGACGCTCATACCATGTTAAGGAAATTCTGGATAAACTTGATAGCTGAGGTGAAGAGGATCCTGATGGTTTCTTCTTTTTGTTTTTAAAAAAGTTTCTAGTGTGTTGTCTCCCAAGATTACTAGACTTTATAGGTTTTTTATGTCGACGTAGTATCTGTGGATGAGCGCAAGCTCAGTAATACAATGCCTGTTCCAAAGAGTGGTATATCTGCAGACTGCAGTAACTACAGGACGATCTCTATTATCCCTGTGCTTTCCAGAGTTGCTGAAAAACTTATTTTTAAGCCACTATATAAGTATTGTAACCTAAAGGATTGTTAGCTGATAGTCAGTATGCATACAGGAGGCAGATGGGCACTACGCCATTGGCAAGGGAACATTGTTAAGGGTTTTGAGTGCAGAGTAATTCAAATAGATTTTAGTGCTGCTTTCGATTTAGTAAATCACAAGGCACTTATCTAAAATCTTGAGAATCTTGGGGTGGATAGATATGTTTTAGGATTACTTCAAGATTTCCTTACAGGTAAGGCAGTAGCGAGTTGCTGTGGACGGGATCTTCAGTGAACCAAGGCCTGTTGTGTCTGGAGTTCCACAGGGCAGTGTTCTTGGTCCACCGTTATTTTTAGTGTATACAAGTGATTTTGTTGTTGGCCTGGAAAACTAGATTGTTCAGTATGCCGATGGTGCAACACTTGTGGGTGCAGTAAAGTCTCCACTTACGAGAAATGAAGCTGCCCTCAACCTCAGTTGGGATTGGACCGGATCGGAGAATGGCGTAGTCGGTGGGGTATGAGGCTGAACCCCAGTAAAACGAAAACACTATTGATTAGCAAATCTCGTACAGATTTCCCATCCTATCTTCCCCTTCAGGTGGATGGAACTTTGCTGAACAGGTCCGAAGCTTTAACTATTCTAGGTGTAACTTTTGACTCATTTTGAGCAACATATAATGAAAGTTTCAGCAAATGCCGCACGAAAGTCAGGTATTGCTCGTAAGGCCTCATATATTTATACCAGTGATAAAATCAATGCAGCTGTTTTAGGTCATTTGTACTTCCTTTACTGGAGCGCTGTTCTCCGGTGTGGATGTCTGCTTCTGCCAGAGGTTTTTATCTCTTTTAGACCGAGTGGTTCGTGGTGGCAGGTTTCTGTTTCCTAATAGTATCAGTTATGACTTGGACCATCGACGGATGGTCTCTTGTTTGTCACTTTTTCATAAGTTGTACGTCAACATAGATCTTTCACATTCACAATTGATCCCTGATCCCCTTTTTCTTCCGAGAACAACCAGATTCGCTGAACAGCAGCACCAATATACAGTAAATGTGCCTCGCTGTCTAACTTTCCAGTTCCAGAGTCCTTTATTCTTCACACCGTTGGATTGTGGAACAGCCTGCCAGAGGATGTCGTGCAGTTAGAACTTCGGAAATTCAAGCGAAAATGCAATGCATTACTACCCTATCACTACCCTTCTGGCATTTTAATATATTTTTATCTATTTACGTATTTATTAATTTATTTTTTCTTTTTAATAAGTGAGATCTCTTCTTTCTGTATTTCCCTTTACTTCCTCTTACTTCTTCTTAATGAACACCCTATTCTTTGGAAGCTTGAATTTCAAGTGAATGGCCCCTGTGGGCTTGTTTTATTTGAGTAGGTTTCATCTACTTAATAATAATAATAATAATAATAATAATAATAATAATAATAATAATAATAATACCATCGAAAGGCCAAGAAGATCGCAACGCCTTTGTGAATTGACGGCCAATCAAAATTTAACACACACCAGTCACCCGCTATGTGTAAACCATCTGTATATGTTTGTATATTTACCTGTGTAACATGTATCTTGATTCATTCAGTATTTTTAACTCTCAGTGGATTGGCGCAAGAGTGCCAAAGGAAATATCTGAGGGAATGAAACTTTTGTAAGAAAACTTCTTGCAGTGACCTTTGGATACTTAATATACGAGTACTAGCTACACTCCGATGGGGAGGCTGTAAGGCGCATAGAGAGGACGCCACTACATACTGGAACTTCCAAAGTTCAAGCAAAGATGCAGCATATTAATACCCTAATACAGTTCTCCAGTTCTCCTTGTATTTTAATAATTTACTTACATTTTTATGTATTAATTTGTTTATTTTTTTCATTTTTAATGAGTAATCTCTCTGTATTTCCTATTACCTTCTGTTGCTTCTTTGTAATGAACACCATATTCTTTGGAAGCTTGAATTTCAAATTATTATTATTTATTAATATGTTAATTTATTTTTTATTTTTTAATAAATGACCCTTCTCTCTGGACCCTCCTCTCTGTTTCCCTTTACCTTCTGATGCTTCTTTCGAATGATCACTATCACATTCTTAGGAAGCTTGAATTTAAAGTAAGTGGCCCCTATTGCAGGGTTGTTCCATATGAAAAGGGGTCATCTTCTGAATAATAGTAATACATTTACATTATTATTATTATTATTATTATTATTATTATTATTATTATGATAATTGGTGCTGTTGTTGTGATGGTGAATCTCAAAGGAAGACTCCCTTTTCTGTCTTTCGTCGCCAGGAAGATTTTAAAGTAATGTTTAATTGTTTGGTTAATCGACGCCAAATCTTAGAATAAAGTAGTCAATGTTTTGAGGCGGTTAGTTTTCGTGCAAAAATGGAGGACGTGGGACACTGTGAAGGATAACATGTACAAACCGGATGTTTTGGGAACCCGAGAAAGTGGACTTGAAATTCAGCTGCAGTAGTGAATTATTTACAGTGGATCCTGGTACAGTGGGTTCTTATACAGTGTAAGGATTCGTTGGACTTCTGAGAAATTTGAATTACTTCATTTGTGACCTCGTGATTGTGCGTCGTTTTTTGTGTTGTATATTTTGAGGGCGGCTTTTGTTCGGGAAACAGCCCTTTTCGAGTCTCTCTCTCTCTCTCTCTCTCTCTCTCTCTCTCTCTCTCTCTCTCTCTCTCTCTCTCTCTCATGAGACACCTTCCACCACTGACGCCATGTGTCTATTTTTCCAGCGTGCGGCCATTTCAGTATTGCGAGTGGTGCGGCCGGCCACTCATAAGGCGTTCGCCCTTCAACTGCACGTAAGTACGAACGAACATGCTTGAAAGTGCTTTCGGAAAGAAAGAGATTAAAAAAATTAAAAAAAAAAACTCACTCAAGCTCTCCTCCCGCACGTTTGATTAAGCTAGCAAGGCGATCACGCATTTCTTTATATTAATTTTTTTTATATTGGCTTCTCAGTTTTCAGTCTGGTTGATGCTCTCTTTGTATTCTGTCATGATTATCTATTGCACGTATTGCACGATAATGTAAAGGGATTTTTATTTATATCTTGTTTTCGTAGCTTGCAGGCTGAAATTCGGTGAAGGTTGCTCTCATATATATATATATATATATATATATATATATATATATATATATATATATATGTGTGTGTGTGTGTGTGTGTGTGTATATATATATATAATATATATATATATATATATATATATATATATATATATATATATATATATATATTGCTTATTGCTTGGCATGGCTTTAGCCGTAGTTTATAGTTTAGCGGGAATGGGACAGATGTATGGTTTCATCGAGTCTGCGTTTCACCCTTCGTTTCTTATTACTCTCTTATTTTAGGGTCATAAATGGACTATTATTTGACTGTGCCGTCAGGCGCCTATAAGAATGTAATTTATGATATTTATTAAGCTTATGCAATCTTGTATGTATACGTGAATGTTTACGATCAGAGTAATAGATATTTGAACACTGTACACACACACACACGTACGTTATGTATGCTGCTGTGGGTATAACCATACGCACAAGTATTGTCACATAGTATTATGAAAAGTATATGTACATATGTGTTTGTGTATATATATATATATATATATATATATATATATATATATATATATGTATGTATGTATGTATGTATGTGTGTGTGTGTGTGTAAAATATCCATTGTGAAATGAGCCGACCATTATTATTATTACGTGACCTTGTAAGGTAAAAGTCTACCACTTAAGTAAGACCTAGAAAAGACAACACTCTACACTAGAGGGCTTCCTTCCTTGTTCAGTATGTGTGTCAGCGCTGAGGACACAAGTCAGTGTTGACCCCTTATGCTCAATTTTCCCAACTTTAAACCATTTTTCCACGTGCAGAAAACTTCACTGTGCTAGTTACTTTATACTCCTGCACGAAATGCTCACTAGTAGCACGTTGGACCCCCCCATACTCAAACTTCACATTTCACCTTAACTTTTAATCTTATTTAAATCTTTTAAATCTACCATATATTTTCTTCCATCTGTACCAGAACAGCCACGCGCATTCAGAATCGTATGTTCATCATCCCTTTATATTTTTTGTGTGAAATTTACGGGATTGGGCTGCAACCTCCATGCCCCTGGCCATTTATCGACTTCTGCACCGCAAAGAGCAGTGAGATTGCTATTATTGGCCTGGCATTGTATTGGAGTGATTACGTGATTGCCATTGGCCGTAAGTTAGAAGGTTCATTTGCTATTTAGGTGTATATCCTTTCCAATAGGTCTACAACACTCCAAAAAGTGCTGTTCTACCTTGGGGTTAGTGCCGTCAGTGCACCTGTCACGGTGCACTGTAGGAATTGCTCAATGTTCTTTGCATCGTCCCTTTGGCTCCTAGCTGCAACCCCTTCCATTCTTCTCACTGTACCTCCCTTCTTATTCTTTCTTTCATATTACTTTCCACCTTCTCCTAACAATTGTTTCAGTGCAACTACTAGGTTTTCCTCCTGTTACACCTTTAGAACCTTCTTTACTCTGTTTCCCCTTTCAGTGCTGAATGACCCCATTGGTCCTAGCTCTTGGCTTTTGGCCTAAATTTTATATTCCATTCCATTCCAATCCAACAGCTCGCAGCAACCAGACTGACCTGACATTGTAGTTGCCACTGGCTTCAGGAAAAGGCTCATTCACCATGCAGGAGGCATGGCCTGCGTTCAGACCCGCTCGTGTTTGTTATATTTTATTAAAACAACGGACATATCGTCCCTCTAATGATGGTAGGCGGCGAAGCTGGGTACTGTAGATTGCCGACAAAGTCACTCAGCTGTAAGTGGGTACCAGCATCTGGTGGGGTTAAGAGAAAGTGCGTGGGGCAAGCACCCTGACCCTTAAACCCCTTAAAACGTTTCAGAAACCAAAGGGCTCGTCGGAAACCAGAAGTTTGTACTGTTTTTTGGGAATACCTACAACCTCTCCCATATACAGGAAAAAAGATATTATATATATATATATATATATATATATATATATATATATATATATATATATATATATATATATATATTAAGAATGATACTGGTCGTTACATCATCATTGGGATCCAGAAATCGACAAATTATATTACATTTTTTATCGACGAATTTGGACGAAAGTTATATAGAGCTAATCTCTGTATATGGGAATAGAAATCCCCGAGGAAGTTGAAAGATTAATGAAATTCTCTACTCTGTTAAAGAGATTTCAGTCGCTTGTCGACACCTAGATCTTTCTAATTAAAGGGATTTCAGTCGCTTGTCGACACCTAGATCTTTCTAGTTAAAGGGATTTCAGTTGCTTGTCGACACCTAGATGTTTCTAATTAAAGGGATTTCAGTTGCTTGTCGACACCTAGATCTTTCTAATTAAAGGGATTCCAGTTGCTTGTCGACACCTAGATCTTTCTAAGGTGTCATGTTTAGGAATTTGATCTTTGAAAAATGCTTTGTCGGATGAATCTTAAAATCGACGAAGAAAAACGTCAAATTTATCACAGAGTTTCGTAAATAGGGTTTTCACTGAGGCATCTCGGGAACCCCCAACGGGAAATTATCAAAACTTTTGGGAACGAGGAGGGAATATGAGGGCTGCCAGAATTTGGGATAATTGTGCAAGAGCGCGCTTTGTAACCCTCTAAATATTGCAGAGCCAATGTTCTTACTGAAATAATGGGTACCTTTGTTCCCCGCACTGTTGAACTGTGGAACGGTCGCCCTGAGAATGTTTCGCAATTGGAACTTCAAAAGTTCAAGCGAAGATGCAATGCATTGCTACCCTAAAACAACTCTGTTATTTTAATTTATATACGTTTTTATGTATTTATTTATTAATATGTTCATTTATATGTTTCTTTTGTAATAACCGATCTCTTCTGCATTTCCTATTACCTTCTATTACTTCTTGCAAATGAACCCATTGAATGTCAAGTCAGTCGCTCCTATCAGCTTGTTCCATACAAATAGGTTTCATGTTCTGAATAATAATAATAATAATAATAATAATAATAATAATAATAATGTTGCCGAGTGTACGATTTTGACTAGAGATATGATTTTACTTTTTTAGGTTCTGTGTGTGTGTGTGAGAGAGAGATAGAGAGAGAGATCATAGACATTCGATAAACGACAGCGGAACCTTTCTTTTTGAGCCAGGCAGGGCAAATGAGGACGTAAACAAACCGAAAGGAAACTACGGTGTTAATGGAACGTCTCCATAACAGAGGGAAAGGGGCGAGTGAAGTTGTGTTGGGGTGGGGTAAGGTGCCTTTGATTTTTGGGGTGGGGTGAGGGGGTCAGAAATTTAAGCTCAAGTCGAGAAGAAAAAAGTTAGGAATGGACAACTGCATAACACTGTTATTAATATTTTTCCATTTGTGCCCAGAGAGGAACAGAGAGAGAGAGATAGAGAGAGAGAGAGAGAGACTTCGTGTATTCCCAAGGAGGTAGAGCGATGTGCAGAGATTTTTTCCCTTTATTTCCGGAGAGAGAGAGAGAGAGAGAGAGAGAGCAGAAGAACCTGATAACGCAAATTAACATCAGTGCCTCACCGAAAGTATGCAGGAGCGTTAAGTACACGACCGTGTTTGAGCATTGCACAAGCGCATATCAATGCTTGTTGTATGCGCAAGAGAGCAAGCACTATGTGGGAGGAGGAGAGAGAGGGAGGGGAGTGAGTGAGTGAGGGGAGAGGTGGGTCGAGCTTTGAAGAGAGAGAGAGAAGGAGAGAGGGAGAGAGAGATGCTCGGCTAGGTGAGAGGAGAGATTGACTGTGGAGTGGGGTGGGATGGGAGAGAGAGAGAGAGAGGGAGAGGGAGTGCCTCACACCTGTTGCGTCGGTGCCTCGTTGCCAAACTTCGCCACCCAGCGTGTTTTGCTTTCCCAGCCTCTCTCTCTCTCTCTCTCTCTCTCTCTCTCTCTCTCTCTCTCT
>NC_089791.1:52637882-52642882 GCF_040412425.1 Macrobrachium rosenbergii | reverse complement strand
CTCTCTCTCTCTCTCTCTCTCTCTCTCTCTCTCTCTCTCTTATATGACCTGTCTCGTAGGGGACTTGACACGGAACTCCTGTATTTTGATACTTTTTTCTGATGGTCTTCCGAAATATGTTCACGAACAGCGTTTGTTTATATTAATCTTGTTCAAGATAATTGTTAGTATAGAGCAAACAGGTGAATAAATAAGAACTAAATTAAGTACTGTACTTTGCAAACTGTGCAAGAGCCAAAGAGGTTTTTGTTTCTTTATGAATAGCTGCTAATGTTTTTATGATTATTTTTTGGGGGAAGAATAATTTGATACAAAAATGGTATCACTGATATGCATTGGAACTTTTATCTATTATCATTTCATAGCATGTATGCATCTCCCACATGTCCGCGCGTGTGCTGACATTGATTAGACAAGCAAACGCCACATGCAGATGTTGCTCATGTTGGTATAGGTCACAAGAGACGGGGGTCAACATGGCATTTGAGGGCGAGGCCCCGTCCCTTGATTTATTCATCGACAGGGTAAACGACCTTTTCCATCACAGGGCGAATAACTGGCGTCCACGGGTCACATCTCTCGTGTTTTCACTGGAGGACCACTGTTATTACGATAAAAGAAAACGCCTAGTATTAATAACTACAAAACAACTGTGGTGAAGCCTTTAATGTAAGCTTGTTTTAGGCGAGCGATGAAGTTCACTCTGTGTATTAGTCCCCATGCTGGTGAACTGACAGGGGAAGGGCATCTTTAATTTCTCCTGGTTTTGTCCGTCCGTCCGTCCGTCTGTTACATCGTCTTTGTGTCGCGCTTGCCTTGTCGTTTAATTCGTACGTAGTTTGAGATTTTGTCTGTCTGCTTGTGTTTGGTCGTCGATGTGTCTCGCTTACCTTGTCATAGTAATTCCTACGCAATTTTATGTAAAGAAGTAGCAACGCATGAAAGACAGTAACACTTGAACAGCCGTAGCTTAATTGGAAAAAGAAGTTTTAAAGTGGGTGGCAGGGAAACGATCAGAGGCTGTTGCATTTGCCAATGCAGCATGATCCGGGCTAGTGCCTAAGGCATTCCACTAATGTTTTTGGGGCTCAGGTTGTTTACCATAGCCACTACAGAAAATCATGCTGCCCCTATCTCCGTGATTATATTAAAAAGACTGTCATATCTGCTTCCCATTTGTGACAGCGTAGGGTCGCATGTTAGGAAAAATACGAAATGCTTTAGAATGTGGTATTTTTTCATAAGGCCTCTCACCATAACACCCTGGACTTTACTCTTCCGAGCATAAAGAGTACGGGGACTTTGATCAAAATTCCATTGCTTGGCAATGCTGCACTCATCAAATGACAAGATGAAAATACTCTTAAAATTAGCCATTACTTCTCTTTTATGGTTTTATATCCATTGAGTTAATCCACCTATTTAGTGTTGAAAAAGAGGGAAAAGGAAATTATAGTTTTCTCGGAAACACTTTTTTTTTTTACTTCCTTCTTTCTTGTTATCCTTATTGGACAAACACCCATAGGTAGTTAAATTTTGACCCTGCATAATATTGCGAGTGGTGGTGTATACTGAGAGAGAGAGAGAATAAAATAGTTAATGTTTGTAGGTATCGCATTGGTAACTGGAACAGTAGAACGGCGTCGCCAGACTTTGGTAGAAGGATATGAACGTCGTAAAGAACAGCCAAAGTCGACCTAACTCGAATCAAAGTCACGAGAGTTAAATGGATCTTAAGAAGTAAAAGGCTCAACGTCTGTGGGGATGAGCCAGGAGTGAAAACGGCTGCCGTGACTAGATGGTGAAACTAATACTTAAAACCATAATTGTATAGACAAGGAATGTTCCAAGCGTGTAATATTGAGAGAATCAGTAATCCAGCTCTGCAGTACATTTTGTGGAGATAGGCTCTTGCGTATCTTGCAAATATCACTTTAAAAAAATGTGTTATCCATGTTATCTGCTTCCCAAAAAGTGGGCATAGAGCGACAATAGAATACTGAAGAAATTACTGACAAAGCACATTATTTAGGTGTGCTTTTGGACTACAGTTTGTCTCTAGTGCTTAAAGGAAAAATATATTGCTTATATTAAAAAATATCGTGATGACTGATCTATAAAAAAAAAAACGTGTAATTAAGTTTTTCATAAATAGAAAGGACCATTGGAACTATATCATAACCTGCCGAAAATGCAACTTAAGAAGCTGCAGAATATATTTAGCAGAGCGACAAGATTATTAAAGGGCGTAGCTTTTTGCGACAGGATTACCCCTGTATGGTTTTGAGTACTGGCTCCCTACCAAGACTAGAATAATGTTAAAGATATGTGTAATGACTCATCAAGCTATCAAGACTTGGTGTCGAAAATATTTGAACGAATTTGAAAGGCTTATATACGGCGTATAGTACAGCCAACGGATGTAGCCAACACAAGAATAAGTACAGATGGACTCGAGTCAAGGTGTAAATCGAATGTCGGGTTTGAGAGCCTTAAAATTTGCCGCTCCAAGACTAAACAATAAGCTCAAACTTGATGTCGGGAGGAGTGAAAATATCAAGTCTTTCAAGAAAAAATGAAAGACTCCTATCCTCCCGAGTTTTGCGACAGTGTGGATTTCTAATTCACATTGGGATCAAGCCTAGGTCTCACAAATGAAAGGCAAAGGCGCTACCGACTGACCCACACAAGTCATGAAAGGAGTTGGAACCTAAGTACTTCTATACCTGAAGTTATACTATACCTGAGGTTATACCTGGGCAGGCTGTCGCCTAACATAACAGCGAGTTTTATCCGGCTTCCCGACCCACCGGTGACCCAATTGGTAGCATTCGATTCGAATTACCCCTTCAGCGTGAATACGAAGAATGAGGGCGACCTCAGGAAAAGGAAGAAGAAATAGTAAGCAGAAATCCTCTGTAAAATTGGACGACGTTTAGAGCGAGGGAAAGTGTGAGGGAGCCCCAAAGTCAGCCGGGATGCAGAGAGAGGAAGTGTTAACTGAATAAAGTTTAGTTTTATTAGAGTCGAATTAACTGAATAACAACACATATAGGTTTATTAGAAGGGAAGTAGTTTGATAAAAACAAATCTAATTTTTTTTACGGAGGAAACGTTCTAAAAATATATCACATCATTTCTACCTTTATGTGTGAGGATTCTCCTTCTGTCTTTCATTTATTTATTTATTTTCTTGCCTCGTATGGGGTAGAGACGTCAGTGCACCTCATGCAGTGTACTGTAGGTATTACTTAAGGTTCTTTGCAGCGTTCCTTCGGCCCCTGTCTGCAACCCTTTCATTCCTTTTACTGTACCCCCGTTCATAATCTCTTTCTTCTATCCTACTTTCCTCAGCCCTCTCTCAACATTTGTTTCATAGTGCAACTGCGAGGTTTCCTTCCTGTTACACCTCTCGAACCTTTTTACTCTTAATTTCAGTTTCAGCCCAGATTGACCTCACAGGGTCCCAGCTCTTGGCCTTTGCCCTAAATTCTGCATTCTATTCTTTTTATTTTTTTTTTCTCTTCTTATATGACTGTTGCTTATTTATGCCTGTTTCTCCTCCACTCATTCCTTAACAAAAGAAAAAAGTAGGATTTCCTTTCTTTGATTAGATTTCTTGAACTGAAAACTAGTCCTTGATAAGGGACAAGCGAGGTCAAGGAATAGTTTCAGTATGCATGAAAGTTTAAAAAAGAAAAATGTCAAAGTCTGAGAAAGAAAAAATCTGCCACCTTTCTTGTATAATGGCATTCTTAGAACACAGTCATTTATTTAACTTTTCTTTAGTAGACTTCTGCACTGATATGTTATTGATTTTTGACATTGCAATTTTATCACTCGGCGCATTATACGTAAATATTTATAATCGTATTTGACTACAATTATGCTTCTGGAGTACGTATGTGTGTATGGTTTTTCCGTAGTTGTTTTCAAGTTCCGGCCCCAGTGCCTGGGCTTTTGCCCTAAATATCATACATCCATCCATCGCTAATGTATGTAGTTTCTGTATATGTATATATATATATATATATATATATATATATATATATATATATATATATATATATATATGTATATATATATATATATATATATATATATATATATATATATATATATATATATATATATATATATATATATATATATCCTTACACATTAGTACTGCAGACATACAGAAATACAACCACTAATTTACTATTATTCTCTAACGACCGTGGAGCTGGATTTTAGGACACATCCACATCACAGCATTGGTAAACAGACCTTGAACGTGCAATATGTAACCAGAGAGCCTGGCAGTAGTACCAGCATGTAGAACACTTTCCATATTCTGTTGTTGGAGCTCTCATATTCGAAAAAAATCTCCCCCGTAGGGATAGGGCTGTCAGTGTACCTCGCGCGGTGCACTGTAGGCATTACTTGAGGTTCGTTGCAGTATCCTTCGGCCCCAACCTGCAACCTCTTTCATTCCTGTTACTATACCTCCGTTCACTTTCTCTTTCTTCCATCTTTCTTTCCACCCTCTCCTACAATTGTTTCAATATTATTTTCAGCGCCGAATGGCCTCATAGGTTCCAGTGCTGCCTTTGGCCTAAACTTTGCATTCCAATTTACTTTCGGAAAAAAATTCTCGTCATCAGCACGTTTGACCCTTCTTCAGGACTTGCGTCGTACTTGGAGTATCTTCGCCTGGATTTTTGCTTCGCAGTTAGTCGGAACGGAATCAACCCTGCACAGCACGCCTCTGCCGCTTTTATAATTGAAGATGTAATTTCTAACACTTTCGTCACTCCACTCACTGATCGCCGATTTAGTTTCTCATCTTTCAATCGTCTTCGTAGCATCTCCATTTTCTTATCTAACTATCGTTTGCTCTACTTTGCAGTGGTTCTTACTCTATCCCAGATAAAAAGGTTAAAAAAATAAATAAATAAACATGGAAAGAACCCTAGCTCATCGGTTTAACTTTTCACCTGTGACCTCCTTCCTTCCTT